>NC_068297.1:14818619-15123619 GCF_025860055.1 Xyrauchen texanus | reverse complement strand
CCGGATATGTCAGAATTTTCAAAGCTCTGTGTATTTATTTTGTTTTGTGGTGGGCATAAATGGAATGGAATGGTGATTCGGAGATCTAGGCAACCACAAAAACCTGTTATATCATATTTGATTCATATGGATTTCAACAAGCTTGTTCAATAAAATAATATATAAAAAATGTAAACAAGCACAAGTTGCTTATATTCAGCAAATACTCATTTTTAAATATCAGTCAAAATTTTACCATTACTGTCATTTTTTATTTTATAAAAATAAGCTGTTTTTAAACCAACATAAGAGTCACTTTTCACACAAGTCTGCCGTCATTTTAAATAGATCGATATAAACACTGAAACAACTTTCTTCACAAATATACACTAGATGGTGCCATAAATACAGTGCTGTGAAAAAGCATTTACCCCCTTCCTGATTTCTTCTGTTTTTGTGTATACACTCACCTAAAGGATTATTAGGAACACCATACTAATACTGTGTTTGACCCCCTTTCGCCTTCAGAACTGCCTTAATTCTACGTGGCATTGATTCAACAAGGTGCTGAAAGCATTCTTTAGAAATGTTGGCCCATATTGATAGGATAGCATCTTGCAGTTCATGGAGATTTGTGGGATGCACATCCAGGGCACGAAGCTCCCGTTCCACCACATCCCAAAGATGCTCTATTGGGTTGAGATCTGGTGACTGTGGGGGCCATTTTAGTACAGTGAACTCATTGTCATGTTCAAGAAACCAATTTGAAATGATTCGAGCTTTATGACATGGTGCATTATCCTGCTGGAAGTAGCCATCAGAGGATGGGTACATGGTGGACATAAAGGGATGGACATGGTCAGAAACAATGCTCAGGTAGGCCGTGGCATTTAAACGATGCCCAATTGGCACTAAGGGGCCTAAAGTGTGCCAAGAAAACATCCCCCACACCATTACACCACCACCACCAGCCTGCACAGTGGTAACAAGGCATGATGGATCCATGTTCTCATTCTGTTTACGTCAAATTCTGACTCTACCATCTGAATGTCTCAACAGAAATCGAGACTCATCAGACCAGGCAACATTTTTCCAGTCTTCAACTGTCCAATTTTGGTGAGCTCTTGCATATTGTAGCCTCTTTTTCCTATTTGTAGTGGAGATGAGTGGTACCCGGTGGGGTCTTCTGCTGTTGTAGCCCATCCGCCTCAAGGTTGTGCGCGTTGTGGCTTCACAAATGCTTTGCTGCATACCTCGGTTGTAACGAGTGGTTATTTCAGGCAAATTTGTTCTTCTATCAGCTTGAATCAGTCGGCCCATTCTCCTCTGACCTCTAGCATCAACAAGGCATTTTCGCCCACAGGACTGCCGCATACTGGATGTTTTTCCCTTTTCACACCATTCTTTGTAAACCCTAGAAATGGTTGTGCGTGAAAATCCCAGTAATTGAGCAGATTGTGAAATACTCAGACCGGCCCGTCTGGCACCAACAACCATGCCACGCTCAAAATTGCTTAAATCACCTTTCTTTCCCATTCTGACATTCAGTTTGGAGTTCAGGAGATTGTCTTGACCAGGACCACACCCCTAAATGCATTGAAGCAACTGCCATGTGATTGGTTGATTAGATAATTGCATTAATGAGAAATTGAACAGGTGTTCCTAATAATCCTTTAGGTGAGTGTATATCATACTAAATTGTTTAAAAATCTAACATAAAACAAAGGCAACCTGAGTAAACAAAAACAGTTTTTAAATGACAATGTTATTCATTGAAGTAAAAGTTATCAAATACCAACTGGGCCTGTGTGTAAAAGTATTTGACCCCTTAGTAACTAAATCCCAAAATCTATTAAACTACATTCATAATGGGGTTCAGTTAAACTAGACAAACCCAGGCCTGATTACTACCAGCCCTGTTCAATAAAATCTACAACTAAATAGAACTTTTCAGCAGCATGAAGTTGGCTAAAAAGTCTCACCCAGTAGCACACTATGCTAAGGTCGAAAGAAATTCTAGAAATGTTGAGAAAAAGGGTGATTGAAATACATAAGTCTGGGAAGGGTTACATAGCTATTTCAAAGGCTCTGGGACTCCAAAGAACCACAGTGAGAGCCATTAGCTCAAAAAGGAGAACTTTTGGCATAGTAGTGAACCTTCTTAGAAGTGGCCGACCTTCCAATAATCCTCCAAGAGGACAGCGACAACTCATCCAGGAAGTCACAAAAAAGCCAAGGACACCATCCAAGAAACTGCAGGCTTCTCACGTGTCAATAAAGGTCACTATTCATGATTACACTATCAGAAAGGCACTGGCCAAAAATGCCATCCATGGAAGAGTGGCGAGATTAAGACTCATCTGAAATTTGCCAAAACACACCTTGATGATCCTCAAACCTTTTGGGAGAATGTTCTGTGGACTGATGAGTTGAAAGTGGAACTGTTTGGAAGACAGTGGTACCGATAAATCTGGCATAAATTAAACACAGAATTCCACAAAAAGAACCTCATACCTACGGTCAAGCATGGTGGTGGTACTGTGATGGTGTGGGGATGCTTTGCTGCTTCAGGGCCAGGTCGACTTGGAATAACTGAGGAACACATGAATTCTGAAATCCTAAAGGAGAACATCTGGTCATCCATCCGTGAGTTAAAGCTGAAGTGCAACTGGATTATGCAGCAATACAACGACCCAATGCTTGGGAGTAAGTCCACCTCTGAATGGCTCAAAAGAAGCTAAATTAAAGTTTTGGAGTGGCCTCGTCAAAGTCCTGAATTGAACCTGATAGAGATGCTGTAGCAGGACCTTAAACGTGCAGTTCATGCTCGAAAAGCCTCCTATGTGGCTGAACTAAAGCAGTTCTGCAAAGAAGAGTGGGACAAATTTCCACCACACCGTTATGAAAGCCTGATCTCCAGCTACTGGGAGCTAAAGTTGATGGCACAACCAGCTATTAAGTTTAAAGGGGCAGTTAGTTTTTCACATGGGTGTTGGATAACTTTTTTGCTTCAATAAAATCTGTAATATGTGTTTGCCTATTATGTCAGGTTGCCTTTGTTTTATGTTATATGTCATTTGAAGGTCTAAAACAATGTAGTATGAAAAATACACAAAAATAGAAGAAATCAGGAAGGGGTAAATATTTTTTCACAGCACTGTATGTGAAACTTACATACCTTATATTATTTGGCTCATCAGCTTGCGCAGAGAGTGAAACAGGAGCCATCAAACATTGTGTATCATATTAGATATAGCGTTAAAGGGTTAAGGCATTTGATGCCAATAAAAGCACATGTCCTCACAGCTGGTACAGGGATTCCTCAGGATTTCCTTCAGCATTTAATGTCAGTGGTCAAAACAGCTTTCTGTACTTTAGTGCACCTGTTCTGCTGGTTTTGGCAATTGCAGCAGCTCCTGGCATGTGATTCATAGCTCAAATTTTATTGTTCGGGCCGTTTCTTCGACACACTCACTACAAAAAAAAAAAAACTTTGCTTTGTCGGCACATGATTCAGCGTGAATGTTCGTTTCAAGAGTGAATGGCTCATTAGGAATCCATTGTTTCCATAAAAAAAATGTTAATCAGGAAGAGAAATCGCAGCAAAGGTTCGTGAAAAGGCCTTTAGACCACAGTTCGAGCCCAGCCAAGCACACAAGCTGACACGCTTATTTGCTTTTAGGACAATATTCATTAAGTTTATGTATTGGTTAAGGGTACTCATTTCTCTTTTGTTCATCTCTCATTTGCTTTTAGGACTCGATTGCTTTGGTTTACATAACATTTTTAGGTTAGGAAGATACGCTTTACTTATTAATACCTCCATCAAAAATTCTCATTTTTGAACAATTCTAGCAATCCTTTTCTTGATATATTTTAGTTATTATATGTAGACCAAATCTAATGCACACATGCTCCCTCCCCAGCCAACACAGAAAATTCATTAAAACTTAGCGTTAAGGATTTACACCTATGGGCAATTTTACAAACAGCTGTTCGGTGTTGCAATGAGAGGTGGCAGAGAGACACACACGTTGGAGTTCTGTGTGTTTTGTTTATGTGGACATTTTTCATTGGTACACTGAAAAATTATTTAAAAATAAAAGTCAAGAGAAGGTGGAAATTCATTGGCTCCCACTTCCTCATTTCTGAAGAGTGACAAGAACGTGTTACATTGGTGCCAAAACAGGGAATGGAATCCACGCCATTAGCTGAAGTCATCAAGACTTGCTGGCATCCACCAGACACTGCATCAAGCCCTCCTGGACCTACATACAGCGCAGGAACAGCATTTCCAGGTATTGCTCCAAGCCCAAGCAGAGGATGACAGGTATTACGGATTCTGATGGCCCAGGGGAGTACTCCATCATCGACCCCGGCTGCAGCCATGGTTCGATTGCTGTCCTTGCTGTTCAGGGGAGCACAGCTCATGGCCCAATAACTTCTGGTCACGAGCAGTGAGCTCTCAACCATGGCGCGCAGCGCAAATCATTGACAGTACGTATCTGCTGGCATCTTTCCAACTGTAAATGTGCATACAGTATATAAGATGATTTTTGCTTGTGTACTGAAAGCAATGATAGACTATTCACACGCTCTCGGATTTCTTCTGCACCAGTGGACAAGCACCAAGAAGCAGTCAGAAGCAATGCAAGAGTCGCGGATACAATTTGAATTCTCTGGTGCAAGCTTCTATGAAAACCCTAACTAGTAAACTAGATTATCACCACATTAAATGCCCCGATATTCTGAACAACATTTAAAAGGTGAACAGGATTTACTGTGACGTGCACAGATATAAATCAGCAGACTTTTCACACATCACAACCCTCTTCTAATGCACTCTAATTGTAGAAAAATCAAACTGGTTTTGATTGCTTTCATATTTCCAAGAGATGACTAAACTTGAATCAACAAGATACTGATGAAAGCACTGTCAGAATAATTTAGGCCTATCTAAATTAGGTGTTAACTTTTTACCTTTTATAAATGTTACAGATAACCTTAGATGCCAGTAAATTTACATAACTGAAAATTATAAATTACCATCCAATGAACCTTTAAGAGGGGCAAAATATGCAATATTATAATTGCTGTTATTTTTGTACTATAATAATAATATCACTTATTATTAATTTCTGTTAATAATAACAGACACCCACTTCTCACCAGTGCTACCAAATTAGGTACTAAACCATTTTGATGATAAAATGGAAATAAGCTGTTGATATGGAGTTTAGAAAAATCGTACTCCGTATCTGCAAGTACCAAAAATTAAGAATAAACTGAAATATAACATTGACATAAGTATTCAGACCCTTAACTCAGTACTTAGTTGAAGCACCTTTGGCAGCGATTACTGCCTCAAGACTTTTTGATATGATGAGACAAGCTTTGCACACCTGGATTTGGGTATTTTCTGCCATTCTTCTCTGCAGATCCTCTCAAGCTCTGTTAGGTTGGATGGGGACCGTCGGTGGACAGCCATTTTAAGGTCTGTCCAGAAATGTTCGATTGGGTTCAAGTCTTGGCTGTGTGCTTTGGGTCATTGTCCAGTTGGAAGGTGAACCTTCAGCCAAGTCTGAGGTCCTGAGCGCTCTGGGCCATGTTTTCATTAAGGTCATCGCTGTATGTTTCTGCATTCATCTTTCCTTCAACCCTGACCAGTCCCCCATTATCTGCCGCTGAAAAACACCCATGATGCATGGTAGCATGATGCTACCACCACTAAGCTTCACCGTTGGGATGCATTACGCAGGTGATGGCGGTGCCTGGTTTCCTCCAGACATGATGCTTGGAATTGAGGCCAAACAGTTCAATCTTCGTTTCAGACCAGAGAATCTTGTTTGTCACTATCTGAGAGTCCTTTAAGTGCTTTTTAGCAAATTCTATGCAGGCTTTTATGCATCTTGCAATGAGGAGAGGTTTCACTCTGCCATAAAGCCCAGATCGATGGTAGGGGTGGGTAAAAATCTTCATTTGAACAATCTCGATATTGTTTCTTAAATCAAGATCAAGCTTTCACTCAATGAGCAACCCTCTAATACAATGAGAGGAAATCACTTGAATTTGCAACCAAATTTCATGCTGTTCGACTAAAGTGAATATAAATGGCAACTGGCTGGTAATGTTTACATGTCACTCAACAGTAATTGTGTAGTTTAGTCGCGATGTGTTCAGCAGCGAGATCCTTTCATAGCATACTGATAGTAAAAGTTGTTTTTTTAACAATAAATGTGTTACAAAAATAGTATCTGAAATACATCATTTTTATTTTCTCCCCAATTTGGAATGCCCGATTCCCAATGCGCTCCAAGTACTCATGGTGGCGTAGTGACTCGCCTCAATCCGGTTGGCGGAGGACGAATCTCAGTTGCCTCTGCATCTGAGACAGTCATCCACACATCTTTTCATGTGGCTTGTTGAGCAGGTTACAGTGGAGACATAGAGCTACCCAGGCCCCCTGAAACCTATATTATTTATCGATTGAATACATTTATTTGTTAATTTTTAAAAAGCTAAAATTATGAAGAAGTCATATTTTCTTAATGTACCTAGTTAAAAGGTCCCCTATATAATTAACAGCATTATCTGGGAGATATTTTCTTTTATATGCAAGCAAAAGGGACATTATAACTGAAATAAACATATATTAATCAATATTGAATCGGTGCAGTGTTGCAGTGATGTTGACCTCCTGCAAGTTTCTCCCCTCTCCATAATCTCTGGAGCTCAACCAGCGTGACCATCGGGTTCTTGGCCACCTTTCTTACCAAGGCCATTCTCCCCTGATTGCTTAGTTGAGCCAGGCGGCCAGCTCTAGGAAGAGACTTGGTTGCTCCAAACCTCTTCCATTTAAGAATTATGGAGGCCACTGTGCTCTTGGGAACCTTCAATGCAGTCTTCCCCAGATCTGTGCCTCGACACAATCCTTTCTCTGAGCCTTGCAGGCAGTTCTTTTGACCTCATGGCTTGGTTTTTGCTCTGATATGCATTTTCAGCTGTGAGACCTTATATAGATAGGTGTGTGGCTTTCCAAATCATGTGAAAACAGGTGGAGTCCAAAGTAAAGAAACATCTCAAAGATGATCCAGAGGAATGCAACAGAGTTAAATTTCATGTGTCATTGCAAAGGGTCTGAATACTTGTCAATGTGATATTTCAGATATCTCATTTTAATAAATTTGCAAAGATATCTGTTTTTTGCGTTGTCATTATGGGGTATGGAGTGTAGATTGATGTGAAAAATTATAACAATTTAAAGCATTTTAGCATACGTCTGCAATATAAAAAAAAAGTGAAAAAAAATGAAGGGTTCTGAATACATTATGAATGCACTGTACAGAAGTCGGAAAGGTACAGTAGCAAAAACATATAAGAGAGTGGGAAAAGCTTGTGTAATACAAAATTCTGAGCATTTTGGTCAAATAAACCTCTAAAATAAGTGGACTTTAGGGGAAAAAATAAAATGTTTAAAAAGTGGAGAATATGGCCCCTTTAACGCTCTGATGTAGAACATACTGCAGTGTGCAGTCAGTGCTGAACAAGATCATTAAAGAGTATAGAACTAATTATTTCCTCAAAGTCATTTCAAGTCTGTAATAATCTCCCCTTATTTGGTCCTGCTGGCAAGAAATGCTTTAATTTAGAGGCTGTGAGCGTGCACACACACACACACACACACACACACACACACAGTGTCATGAGGCACATGAAAGGGCTTTGACTCCATTATCTCAAATGGACTGATACATAAACCCATGAATCCTTCGCTATCAGGCCTAAATGCATCCGGAAATGAATCCAAACCAAAACCCATTGGAAGAGAGAGAACGGGAGAAAGAAAAACACAGAGAAGTACATCTCACACTAACCTGATCAATAAAATCTCAACTTATATAGGGCTAAATGCCAAGGATTTTTTCTACTGGGACAGTGGTTCCAATTTGTATTTCCCTGCCTTTCACTGGCCCCAACACAAAAATGTAAAATAGCTGCTTTTACCATAATGGCTTTAAAAAATGTCTTCAAAACTAAATATTTGTGTGTGTGATATATATATATATATATATATATATATATATATATATATATATATATATATATATATATATATATTTTACTTATACATTGTACATATTCTTTTTGACAATTTCCCCCAAAATTGTATAATATTTTAATTTTGCAAGATATGATTTTGCCTTAAGTAAATTCATTTAAGTGTTTTACAGATATAAATTCATAAATACACGATATAACTTTAGCTGTCCTGCCATTTAGGCATGTGTTTTTAAGAGAAGAGTGCAGTTGAGCAGATCATGGGTTTTTGGTCATCCGTTTAGTCATGCTGTCAACTTTTGGCCATGTGTAGTGTTTTCACAACCAGCATCAAAGATTTAGTCACGGAGTTAAAGATTTGATTGTTGTCTGAATGTAATAAACATGAATCCCTGAGAGGTGACCTTCCTACTAAATTGGTTGTGATGTGTCTAAAGTGGGTAGATTAAGAATGTGGACAAAAATAAGAAATTAGACAACCCAAACAAACCATAACTTATTGATAGACAAAGCAAAATAAACAAAGAAAATACCTGTACCATCCAGAAATGAGATGATAATGAAATGATATAAAGCAGACTGTTTTAAATAGTCATCTTAACCCTGCAGCTGAATGGCTCTCAAAAAAATATTAGCCATAGTGATTTTACACCTTTTCATATAACAAATGAATTAATGTTTACATTTTGAAACATCCATCCATCCATCCATCCATCTTCAACCGCTTATCCGAAGTCGGGTCGCGGGGGCAGCTGCTCCAGCAGGGGGCCCCAAACTTCCCTATCCCGAGCCACATTAACCAACTCTGACTGGGGGACCCCGAGGCGTTCCCAGGCCAGTGTGGAGATGTAATCTCTCCACCTAGTCCTGGGTCTTCCCCGAGGCCTCCTCCCAGCTGGACGTGCCTGAAACACCTCCCTAGGGAGGCAGCCAGGGGGTATCCTTACCAGATGCCCAAACCACCTCAACTGACTCCTTTCAACGCAAAGGAGCAGCGGCTCTACTCCGAGATCCTCACGGATGACTGAGCTCCTCACCCTATCTCTAAGGGAGAAGCCCGCCACCCTTCTGAGGAAGCCCATTTCGGCCGCTTGTACTCACGACCTAGTTCTTTTGGTCATGACCCAACCTTCATGACCATAGGTGAGGGTAGGAACAAAAATTGACCGGTAGATCGAGAGCTTTGCCTTTCGGCTCAGCTCTCTTTTCGTGACAACGGTGCGATACAACGAGTGCAATACCGCCCACGCTGCCCCGATTCTCCGGCCAACCTCCCGCTCCATTGTCCCCTCACTCGTGAACAAGACCCCGAGGTACTTGAACTCCTTCACTTGGGGCAAAACCTCATTCCCTACCTGGAGTACGCAATTAGGCATTAGCCATTTAGGCATTTTGAAACATAACTAGTTAAAATTTATACTTGCATTTTGGATAATGAGCAGCTCAGATTTCCAGCCATGTGTATAAACGCGGTTTAACAAAGTAAGTTAATTATGTTTTATCCAGCGCTTCATAAAAAAAGCACTTTTTTTTACAGTGGGAACAAAACTACGCTCTGTCCATTTACGAGAGTGCATGCACGTTAAACAGCATCTAAGCTGCAAAAAGAGATGATAGAAATGCACAGAAAGACATGGATTTAAAGTACAGTAAACCTTTTTTTTTTATTTCTTCTTGATGTTTCTCTGCGGATTACATGTTAAAACAAAAATGTGGGAATTTCAAACACTGTGAACATGGAACATGCGGGTGTACTTAATGATGTGTAAGACATGCAATCCCGCTTCGAAATTCATGAAGTGGGTTATTTTTCATAAGATTTTCCCATGTTATTTTTAACATATTGCTGCAAAGACATTTGAAAAAGAGCGAGGACAGTTCTAGGAGAGCATGCTCGGTGTCTGCACACTATTGTGCACTCACTTGACTCTGCTTTGGCACGTCCAGTATATTATGCGCACCAGTATATTTGCGAGCAAATTATAATCAGGCTCGCTTGTCTCAAAGTGCTAGGTTAGAAAACTGTGTTTGCTCTCTCGCTTGTTGTCTGCTTGCACTAACATTAGAAGTGCAGCACTGGCCCGGTCGGCAAGTGACAGATCTAGCACTAGCCCCGGGCCATCGGGCTGTCCTTATTGTCGAGCCCTGTTATATTATAGATCATGACATAGCTTTGACTCCCTGATTACTTACATGACCTTATCAAACCTAGTCTATTTAGCATGGAACTGTAATCACACACATATAGACCTCATTTACACCTGTTTTTAAGATGCGTCTCGGGTGATCCAATCACATGTAGTCAGGCACATCGCTGATTACACCTGGTCACTTAAATGCATCTTCTGTGACCACTTGTGTTCAGATTTGGAGGGGAGGGTCTCTGATTTCAAGACGACATACATCAAATCACTCTGTCAGTGTGTTACTGCATGATAATAAACCGCAAAAAAGTAATTAAAGACAAAGAATGCGCAAAAGAACCGGTACCTATTTCTCCCAGATGCATCTGAAATTTAATCTAAGCACAAATACAACATTGCGAGTAGAATTCTGATATTTTAGTGGAGTACCTGTATTAAAAGGCACATCAGATGTTCTTACTTCTCATGTCCATGCATGTTGATTTCAGACACACTGAAGAAGAGATGTTCTCATGCTTGTGTATATATCCGCTTTTTCAAATTTTGAGGTCGGACAGTTATTTCCTTTTAAACCGCTCGTAACTGGCAAAGTTTAAACTCTTGTTTTAGTGCATTCACCCTGGTGAATAGTTTCATTCACCCTGGGTGACTTAAAACATAGTGACAGGGAGTGGGGCATCTGGGAAATTATGTTGTGGTCAAGAGCATGATTCACTACAACAGACAGCAAATGGGAGCATTTATTTGCAATTTTTAAGGCCAATGGCGAAGAAACGCAAGATGATCTGAAAAACACAAAAATAACACTGTTCTTTTCTATTCCTCCCACCATCTGACATTTTAAGAGAATGAAGAGGAAGAAGTAGAAAAGAGGAGGAGGATGAAGACAGGGGAGAAGAGGAGGAGAAGACAAAAGAAAAGATGAAGAAATGAGAAAGAGGAGAGGAAGAGAAAGAATGGAAAGAGAAAGAAAATGATGAAGAAGAGAAGAAAGGGGATGAGGAAGAAAATGATAAGAATGAAAGAAGCAGAAAAAGAAAAAGTAATATATTAGGAAGAGGAGGGGAGGAGAAAGATTATGAAGAAAACAAAAGGGGAAAAGGATGGGAAAAAGGAGCAAGAGGAAGAAGAAAGATGAGATGAGACAAGAAGAGAAGAGAGCAGAGATGAGACAAGAAGAGAAGAGAGCAGAGATGAGAAGAGAGAAGAGACGAAATGAGAAAACAAGATGAGGCCAGACTAGACGAGAAAAAAGACGAGCCAAGAGCAGAGAAAAGAAGAGAAGAGGAAGAGGTAAAGGAAGTAGAATAGGAGGAAAGTATGAAGAAATGGGATGAGAAAGACAGGAGGAGGAAAAGGAGAAGAGGAGGGAAAGGATGATGAAGAGAAAGGGGACAGGGGAGGAGCGGAGAAACCAGATGGTTGAATGTAAGAACTCTCACAGATGGAAATGTAAAACAAGTCTTTACTGTCTCTCCTGAAATAGTGCATATTCAGCCTGTATCTCACCAAACTGCTTCCCGAGACGCACATAACACAGCATAGATGCTCTACATTGTCTGGATTATTGCTCTTATAGCATAACATACAAACTGAACACAGTTTAGCACTCTGGATCACAGAGGGCTCTAAAATGACTGTGATATTACGTTGGATCCTGCCATCTACATAAAGAAGAGCCAAAAGGAGCCATTTCAGACCAGACCGCAGCAGAAGGTCAGTTTGAGAGACGGCGTGTACACGCCCAGCCAGTTTAATGTATCTAGTTAAACATGTTTCCTCTGGCCTCTTTTCCTCTACTGACAGGATGTAAAACTATTTCACACTCCTCTAAACTATTCCCTCTCTCCTTCTCTTCCAACAACCGCTCCATTTCTCCAACCCTCCAAAAAAGCCACGAAAATGGCGTAGGAGGGAAGCAAGTCTAAAGGTTTTGGGTTTGATGTTTATATTTCAATAAGTCTTTGAGGTTGAACAGATGGAGAGCACTGTATGTCAGTATGTATTAGACACATACATTTTCAGAGAATTCTTGTATATAGACTTGAATGCTTGTCTGTACAGTAAGTTTATTGCAGTATGGCTCAATGTCACTGTGGCCCTGGGTCAAATATAATGCTCCAATAAAGATTAAATTCTTGGCTGTGCTGCACTGCAATACAGAACCCTGGGCTTAAAGGAGAGTGAAATCCCACATGAAGCATGTTGTGATTTTAAAGGGGCTGAGTTGATGCTTGGCTGCTGCACAACTTTGAAGGATTTCCCTACCTCATTCCAGCCAGACTGACATGTGGCACTGGGCCCGAAAGGCAAAAGCAGCCCGCTGCCCCAGCCAATACACTACAGAAGCTAAAGATTACTTCAGTAATGCACTACCACTGTAAAAATATTACAGCTGCAATGCTTTTGTTTGTTTGTGATTTAACACCATGCCAGCCTCCACGGCCCTTTTATGGCAAAAAAAAAAAAGAAGTTAAAAATACAATTAAAGTATTGTGATTAAAAACCTGTATACATTTTAAAGATCAATTTTGCAAAAAACTCAAACTGATTTAAGTCTGACTTAAAAAAAATAAATAAATAAATAAAGTTAATAATCTTTTTAAAAGTGTCTGGTTGTAATACTCTAAAGCTGCCAAACATTACTGCATCTATACTCTACAGATGATATTACTGCATAAATACTCTACAATGGCTACATTCAATGCAACTGAAAACAAAGCTGTTAGGTATAGACGTGCAGTCCAATCAATAGGTTTTCCCATTTAGTTTTCATAACTACATGTTTTCCATAGTGTTTTGTCAACAAGACTTTTTTTGCATGACATACTGTCAATTGTTTCACCAAGATCCACAAAAACCCACTGAAGGGACTGTACTTTTATCCCTCAAATCCTTGTTTTCATTCATGTAAAATTAATTATGTTGTCTAACTCGGGATGCACTGATTGATCAGCCACTGATCATATTCGTCCGACTTCGTCTTAAATCTGTAACTGGTGACTGGCCAACTGTGCCTAGATTCAGGGCTGATATTTTTTTAATAGCAAAGCACACAAAATTACACATACATTGCTACTCCAATAAATGAGCACTTGCTCAGGCCTTGAAACATACAGTCAGGGCCACCGATAAGGTTGGACAACTGGACCTTTAATCCCGGGCCCGGGCTTGAAGGTGGCACGGTCAGACTGGAGAGGGGGCCCACAGAAAGGCTTTTCCAGATAGTAGAGTGCATCTAAACACGTTCAGCAGGAGACGCAGCTGTGCTTGTATATGTAGTAATTATACATAGTTGTTAAAAAGGTCTTCATTCAGATAATGTGACATCCACAACGGGGTATTAGGCAAAGAAATGCATGATGCGGCAGTTTCCTTTAGTATCAAAGCACGTTTCATTTTTTTGGGCAACATGAAGTGGTATGGATCCAAAAATGTACATTACAGTGTGATTAACACTTTGGCCTTTAGTTTCATTAAAAATATATATTTAAGAGCTCTACCTATTAAACATAAAATGTGTTCACCTTCCAGAGATCAAATTTGTGCTACAGCTTTTAGT
Organism: Xyrauchen texanus; assembly: GCF_025860055.1. Lineage (NCBI taxonomy): Eukaryota > Metazoa > Chordata > Actinopteri > Cypriniformes > Catostomidae > Xyrauchen > Xyrauchen texanus. Next base: position 15,109,876 of record NC_068297.1, on the reverse strand, counting down.
ACTGCATGTATCCAGCCATCTCATTTCACTGCAGCTGACCATGCATCAATTTGTGGTTGCTTTTTTGGAGATCTAAACACTTTAATTTCCATTAGTTCCAGGCATCCAGGGAGCATCAGGCCAGTGAGCAACATGGTCCACATTTTAAACAATAATATTTTATGTCAATCGTGTTACGTTAGTAATGTTAATTCTGTTAAATTCACTACAAATGAAGCACCTCCCACAGTTTTTTTGAATGAGTTCGACAACTAGTAGGAAATGTTTAAGGGACAAAGACGTCACTTCCTTAAACTGACGAATAGTCCTTGAAATGATCTATAGACTAGACCCTAGAGAAGCTGCCCATTACTGCACAAATCCTCTGGAAAATAATCATTACTGATGTAATAATCTACAACAGCTCCACATTATTGCACACCACTACAACCAAAATATACTGTACAGGCATGGGAATGCTGGGATTACACAACAATGCTTTATACCAACGAGTCTGAAAGACTCTAATAAACATTTGATGTTGCAAAGGGACAACAGAACAGCAAAGGGCTACACATTCTAGAAGGCAGTGAATCAACAGGCAGGGATCCCCAAGCAGGCTGTGGCGTGTCCTGTATCCTAGCAACATGCTTCTGGATCACTGCCCAAGGTGTTGGCTGGAGCCTGGCTGGATGCTAGTCCTGCAATAACAGTGGTCTGCAGAGGACTGTTGTACACGTCTGTGACAAGGAGGAGGGCGGGGCCAGGCCGTGAGTGCACACGTGCGGGCCCCAATCAGGAACAGCAGCAGCTGAGCCACACACAGTTGCCGTTTGTGTTGTTTTATGTTTTCATTAAACATGTTTTTTGACTGTTTATCTGGTTCCCTCCTCCTCCTTGCCCATTTTAACCCTGTAGCAGTGGTGCTGAAACATGGGAAGGAGGAGGGATGCACTGTCGTTGCATCCTCACCTCTGCCGTCCACCCAAAGGAGCATCCGCATCAGTCCGCTGGGGGATGGATGAGTCGCTGTCCGGGTTCCCTGGCCTGAAGCAAAGGAGGGAGGAGTGTGACGAGGAGAGGGATAAAGCTGAACCGGATATGGCAGTTCAGGAGAGAGAGACACACATAGCTGCCATGTGTGTTTATGTTTGGGTTTTTTTTCTCCCCAATTTGGAATGCCCAATTCCCATGCACTCTTAAATTCTCATGGTGGCGTAGTGACTCGCCTCAATCCAGGTAGCGGACGACGAATCTCAGTTGCCTCCGAGTCAGAGACCATCAACTTGCCATCTTATTACGTGGCTTGTTGAGTGTGTTACCATGGAGACATAGCACGTGTGGAGGCTTCACACCATCCACTTACAACTCACCACGCATCCCACCAAGAGCGAACCACATTATAGCGGCCATGAGGAGGTTACCCCATGTGACTCTACCCTCCCTAACAACTGGACCAATTTGGTTAGGAGAACTGGCTGGAGTCACTCAGCATGCCCTGGGGTTCGAACTCGCAAACTCCAGTGCTGGTAGTAAGCATCTTTACTCACTGAGCTACCCAGGCCTGACCTATGTTTGTGTTTTTTTAAGTTGCCTGTTTTAACACTGTTACAACTACTTATTTGGCAGAAAGAGTCTATCAAACAAGCCGACTGTCACAAAATAATAAACACACACACACACCGCTGTAGAAGCATAAGAACTAGCACACATTATTACAACAGGAAGCCAATAATTGTTCCAATACTAGAACTAGTCTCCCAGCCTTGAGGGTCGCATTTCAGCATTCAGCATTCTCAGAGCTGATGTCAGGCCAATGCCAAATTCCCTAAAATTACCCATTTCATCACAGACACCTCAAACATTCAAAGAATCCATAATTTTCCTCTTCTATCCACCCTATAATCACATTACCCAAATATGAACCAGCAGTGGTGTAAAACTTTATTTCTTTATTCATTTGTCTAGTCATTGACTCTTTCCCACACACATTCATTCTTCCCCGAGTACTTTGACTTCTTCCTGTATTCCAGAACAATGTGGTTTTTCAACATGAATTGTGGAGGAATTAAGTATGTGAGCATTTACTCAAGCTTACAGAGCTGTTTCCACTTGAGGCCAAAGTGGAAAACTTTCTATCAGAACAATTGCACACTGGACAGATGAAGCACAAAGTACACAGACTGGGCAGCCATCGCACACATACACACACATAGCCCTTTTCCACCAACATGGTTCAGGTGAGGGTTCTTGGGCCGGTGCAAATTCTCTAAATTTTCCGTGCTTTTTCACTGAAAAAAAAGGCTGTTCCAGGGCCGAAAACCTGGTTTCGCACCCGCCCCAAATGCTTGCTGGTCTCTACGTGGGAATCAATTATGTCAGGTGATGGAGGGTGGGATAATGTTTCGTCACCATGTTAAAGATTTGACAAACAACAACAGTAGCTTCTGTCTACAGCAAGGAGTACTTCTTCACTCCATAACAACAATAAAAACCCACAAAATTATCAGACATCAAAAGCGTTCAGGTAATATGATGAAATGAGCGCTCTACTTGCGATATGGTATTTACGAAGATACGAGATAATCTACAGATCGCAAAGGAAAAAAATACTCTACAAGAATGAAGATAAAGCATGAAATTATGCACGCTACCATACTAATTGACTAATTGACCATACTGACCATATGATAGTGGACGGAGCAACGATGTTGTGGATTTGGACACTAACCAGGGCATTTAATTCAGCCAGAAACGCTTGTGATAAACAGCACCAGAACCATCAAAATTTTGGTGGAAAAGGGCTAACACACAGCTGAGCTGAGGCACTAGCATGTCCCTGGAACAAACGGTTTTCAGCATCTAGTCAGTGAATAATGCCCTTTCATCACAGCAAACTCCATATTGGTCTGTACATCACTATGTATACAACAGTCTGTGCATCCTAAACACACACATACACTGGGAGGGGAGTTTTCAGTTGTCTTAAAACAAGATTATGAAATAGTGTTTTTCCAAAGAAAAGCAATTCCCCCCCCCTTAGCAACAGACATTAGTGCATTTCTACCATACCATTACCTGACACATTCACATCTGGAACACCTAGGAGAGGTTTGTGTTTGTGTGTGCATAAATGATCCTGCAACACCTAGATTTAAGTAAATGTTTCCCTAGTGGAGCACTGTATGGTGAGTGTGATGCCATACGCTCTTTAGGAAATCTGCAAGACATCAGTCACTCCCCAACCCTTCCCAAAAGACATACACTGTAGCTCTCACTTGAGAAAGTGCTTGAGAAAACTTTGAGAAATTCTGCACGCACAAAAAAAGGCACTTGACCCCTGATATGCCATAATCAACAACCTGACCCTGAACCTCTGAGTAGCATACCACTTGAAAAACCAAAGGCATTGGGTGTGTGCAAGTGTGTATGCGAAATACACAGGCAAGTAAACGATGCTATATTTGTGTTACTTAGTTCTTTGTAAAGAATGACACGTATTTGAATCATCTAACTAAGTGTCATTCTTTACAAAGAACTAGGTAACACAAATATAGCATTGTTTACTTGCCTGTGTATTTCGCATACACACTTGCACACATCCAATGCCTTTGGTTTTTCAATCCTTCAATTAAATATTGTAAGCTTATTCCCATTCTTGACATTATGACTCAACTGAAATGTGGACAAGGAAACACTTCATGTTTAATTGCAACAATTTGGAATTTCATAACAGGCAATCCCTAAACAGAGAGGAAAAGAAAAAGTAAACAAAATGCAGAGGAAAAGTGGTGTTGTAAATTGCTGGCCTCTCCCTAAACGCAACCAGACTTAAATCACCGCCGCGAAATACGTCACGGGCCAACTCAGCGTTCCAGAATCCGTGGCGCGCGCACTCACACACATGTATGAGCGAGCTGGGCTGGAAATGAGCAGCGGCACCCGCGAGACATGCAAGCAGTGACAACTCACCATTTCTTAGTGCATTCCACCATGAGTTCCTGGTAGGAGGCCACGAATTGGAATTTGGAAGCATGTTTCCCAACACGCTGCAGTCTTTTCCACACCGAAGCCATGGGATGTTTTTTTTTCTTTCTTTATAGAGCTGACAGTTTGCATAAAATACTGCCCTGTTCTGACGCCGCCCCCTCACAAATCCTTTCCTTGGAAAAGTTCTCAAAAGTATCCGTCCAAAATCGGCTTTTGTGCAGTAATTGATGTATGAGGTATAAACAAAAGAAAAAATACGTAGATTCCTTAACATCAAAACATCAGTGTGGATGAGCGCAGGTCAGCATGATGAAATGACATGTTAAATCCACCGGGATGACTGACAGCTCCAAGAGAGCTCATATCCCATAACTCCTTCAAAATAAACTCGAGCTCGGCATGATAATCAAGTACTCCTCGTTTCCAGTTGTCAATAAACCTACAGAGACAAAGAGAAAGGCGGTTAGTTCCCGGTGATTAAACGATGCTGCACCAAAAGCTACACCCAGATTTATCAAGCTTATATTTCAAATCACTGTATTCGAACACAAATCTGTCAGCCTTATCTGATTATTTCAACAATCCCTGCTATATACGCCTGGGACGTAACCACTGATAAATATCAGCAGTAAAAAAAAAACTTATCAGATATCTGTGCAAGGCAAAGACAAAACTATACGTCTGGCGATGATATCAGGAGAACGAGATTTAATCACCCCATAACACAAGGAAAAAAGTATAAAGTCAGATGAAACTTTCTGGATCAGTTACAATGTTTCTGAAGCCATGGATATTAACACCGTACAAAAACTCTTGGATACGTTTGATTAATCAGATGTTATTGTTGCATTGCATGCGAATTGCATTGATGCAAACATGAATAAACGACTGACGATAAATATTATTCAATTAGAAGACCATTAAGAGTACAGCACTTTTCTGAAGTAACTTAGATATTCCTCGGTTATTTAAATTAAGCAAACAACTGTTGCTGTTCAAAAAGTCACTACAAAATAGAGTTATTTCCACGCTAGACAGCTGATGAAGGCTTCTCTAAACGACTCGCATCCTCATGCACCTACAGTACCACAAACTGATAAACTGTCAGTGCAGGGGCACTACCTTCAGGTTACTGATTAAAGATCCCATTTTAAAGGCATGGTGTTTACCTGGCTAGCAAGGTAGCTAAGGAGATCATTATAATGATCAATAATCAACCCCCAGAATCAACAGCGACGTTAACCATAATATGTTTCATTAACATGCAGTCCAGCACTCACCGCGTGAATAATGCAGCAGTGGCGGCTGAACGACGGCTGCATTCAGCCCGCTAGCGAGCTAAAAAGCCGCACTAGCTGGAGATTCCCATAGAGCTCCGCTAGCAGCCTCAGCTAAGCTTAGCCAGCAGACGGGCTTTCCTAGGGCAAACAGAGGCAGCGAAAACACAATCCCCCTGTATATTCGTCCGCGTGGAGGACAATATCCGGTACCGGTCAAGCTGAGGAGTTTGAGGGTGAGAAGCAGTGGAAGTTTGTCCGGTCAAGAGAAGGAAATTCCAGCGCTTGTTTTCGCCTTCGCTCACAGACTCAACGCATCAAGACTCCATCATTTTCCTCCCCTATCCCACATTCAGTCAAACATCTGTGCTGTGCCTCCGGGAAACGCCCCCACACTGCTTCCATTGGCTGTCGGTCTGTAAATATTTACATATGCATGACCCTTCTCAGGGATTTTGTTGCCAGCGAGCGTTCCGATTGGTCGACAGAAACATCTTACAGAGATCTTGAACCCGCTCGTGTGTGCAAGCAGACTGAGTTGAGTAAGAACATAAGTGTAGAAATTAAAACTATGCACTTTTTTTTAGTTTTAAGAATTTTTCAAAGTATAAATATGATTTTTATAATTCAGTAACGTCTGCATATTATTGTTCAATTGATTCTCTTGATATATTAAATATAGCTTGTATTTTGATAACAATTATTTTGAACTTTCATTCAAGGCTGAAACAAAACAACCAATCGCACCACAAAAATGATGTGAGCGTGTGTGATAGATTATATTGAATATTGTATATTGCAAGTGTTATTTCATTTTTACATGCCGGTAAATAATAATGCACCTTGTGTTTATTGTTTTTTTTATGCCAGTACAGTACTTCAAAATGTAAAAATGAAATAATAGAGAGAGCGAGAGAGAGAGAGAGAGAGAGAGCGATAGAGAGAGAGAGAGAGAGAGAGAGAGAGAGAGAGAGAGACTAAACCAAACGTTTTCACTTAAATGTATACAGTATTTAATATATTCTTTCTTTATATATACTGTATATTACTGTGCATCAGTTAAATGTGATTTAAAATATTTATATACAATGCATTTGTTTATTTGTTTGTTAATTGTGTTCTAAATATCCACAATATAAATCTAATATTTAATGTTATACACATGTTTCTGCTCTGTTTGATTTGGTTATAACTTGTGCTTTGGCAACATTGTAACATACAGTCATACCAATAAAGCAATTGAAATTTGAAAATTAAGAGAGAGAGAGAGAGAGGGAGAGAGAGAAAGAGAGAGAGAGAGAGAGAGAGAGAGAGAGCGAGAGAGAGAGAGAGAGAGAGAGAGAAACATAACCAATTTTGTTATGCTTTGGCAATACTGTTATGAAACCGTCATGCCAATAAAGCTTATTTGAATTTGAGAGAGGGGGCCGCATTATGTAATAGCTTCTAGACAGAGCTAAAAAATTTATAAATGGCATTGAGACAGAGCTGCATTTTCTAACACAATGCATAAAATACACAGCCATTCTGGGAAATTGTTACCACAAAATTAAGCACATTTTACCATTTAACAAACTACCTTTCTTATTAGGTGAATTCAAGGACTGTTGTGTGATAGCAGCAAAATATGTGTCTGTCTGCCACAGAATGAGGGACAGTGAGTGAAATGACCTGAGTCTGCATTTCCAGCATACTTTGTCTATTTCTAGTTTTTTAGTAATATTTTATATTTCCTTTATGTGTAATTTTAAACTTGTGTAAATTTGCATTATTTAACATGATCCTTTTTACCTTATTTGTCAAGAATGCATTGTATATATTTTTAGTGGTGCTTGCAAAGCATCACTATTGTAATCTCACATACTTATTTTTATTTTTATACTTTTTATTATTCTATCTCCGTACAAAACTTCGGCACCTAACTCGTCCCAGCACCGCTTAGTGAGACCCACGAATGAGGTGTCAAATCGAACGGCCTATTGAGGACACGTGTGCTATGACTTTTATAAGCGTATCGGGTACGGTAATTGCCCCAGGGGCAAAAAAGCGGCCGAAAAATCCCATAGACTTAACATTGCGACAAACTTTGACGCGTCACAGCTCCGAGCGAGGATTTCGCAGAAACGTGTGATTTGCCACATTTGAAGAGGCTGGCAGGCTCTGTAAGAGCATACCTCAAAATGGGGTAAAAGTTGCACCCTGGGGGGCAGGAGCTGCCCAAAAATGCCCCAATTGACTTACAATGGTGTAGGACGGCCCATGAAATGAAATGGCATTGGGATTTGTATTCAACATAGCTCTGGATCACAGTGTCATAGAGACAATGGGGCGGGCTCATTTTACTCAGACGACCAATCAGTATCTCAGGATCATTTTGAATCTATCAAGCCACGCCCTAGCAACAATTTAGAGCACCTTAGCAACAAGTCCCATACACTTCTAATGAAAGACATCAAAGGGATATCTCCGGATAGAAGTTTCATAGAAACACAAGGGTGGTCTCGTTTCACTCGGGGCAGCAAACAGCCAATCATGAATCACCTCAACACTTCCTAGCCCCTCCCTAACAACCATTGTCGAGCACCTTAGCAACCAAAATCCATAGAGGATATCTTCCATTCTGAATGTCACAGAGGCATGGGAGTTGGTTTATATCATTCATACTGACAAGCAGCCGTTGGAGATTAATGATTGGCAGCTGCCAAGCCACTCCCTAGCAACTAAACAGAGTACCCTAGCAACCCTTTAGCAGTAACTATATCTCTGCACCAGAAAATCAGAGAAACTTCTGGGTTGATTTATTTCAATCAGGATGGCAAGGACACTTCATTAGTATCACTAAGGTAACTGCCTAGCAACCAGATGGGGTTACCCTAGCAACCGAGTAACAAATCACATATCTCTGCATCAGAAAAACGTAGAGACTTCCGGGTTGACTTATTTCAATCAGGATGGCAAGGACACTTGATTACTATCACTATGATTACTGCCTAGCAACCAGATGGGGTTACCCTAGCAACCGAGTAACAAATCACATATCTCTGCACCAGAAAATAGTACTGACTTCCGGGTTGATTTATTTCACTCAGGATGGCAAGGACACTTCATTACTATCACTATGGTAACTGCCTAGCAACCAGATGGGGTTACCCTAGCAACCGAGTAACAAATCACATATCTCTGCATCAGAAAAACGTAGAGACTTCCGGGTTGACTTATTTCAATCAGGATGGCAAGGACACTTGATTACTATCACTATGATTACTGCCTAGCAACCACATGGGGTTACCCTAGCAACCGAGTAACAAATCACATATCTCTGCACCAGAAAATAGTACTGACTTCCGGGTTGATTTATTTCACTCAGGATGGCAAGGACACTTGATTACTATCACTATGGTAACTGCCTAGCAACCAGATGGGGTTACCCTAGCAACCGAGAAACACATCACATATCTCGGCACCAGAAAAGAGTACAGACTTCCAGGTTGATTTATTTCAACCAGGATGGCAAGGACACTTCATTAGTATCAATATGGTAACTGCCTAGCAACCACATGGGGTTACCCTAGCAACCGAGTAACAAATCACATATCTCTGCATCAGAAAAACGTACATACTTCTGGGTTGACTTATTTCAATCAGGATGGCAAGGACACTTGATTACTATCACTATGGTAACTGCCTAGCAACCAGATGGGGTTACCCTAGCAACCAAATAACAAATCACATATCTCTGCATCAGAAAACGTAGAGACTTCGGGTTGACTTATTTCAATCAGGATGGCAAGGACACTTGATTACTATCACTATGATTACTGCCTAGCAACCAGATGGGGTTACCCTAGCAACCGAGTAACAAATCACATATCTCTGCACCACAAAATAGTACTGACTTCCGGGTTGATTTATTTCACTCAGGATGGCAAGGACACTTGATTACTATCACTATGGTAACTGCCTAGCAACCAGATGGGGTTACCCTAGCAACCGAGAAACACATCACATATCTCGGCACCAGAAAAGAGTACAGACTTCCAGGTTGATTTATTTCAACCAGGATGGCAAGGACACTTCATTAGTATCAATATGGTAACTGCCTAGCAACCACATGGGGTTACCCTAGCAACCGAGTAACAAATCACATATCTCTGCATCAGAAAAGCGTACATACTTCTGGGTTGACTTATTTCAATCAGGATGGCAAGGACACTTGATTACTATCACTATGGTAACTGCCTAGCAACCAGATGGGGTTACCCTAGCAACCGAGTAACAAATCACATATCTCTGCACCAGAAAATAGTACTGACTTCGGGTTGATTTATTTCACTCAGGATCGCAAGGACACTTGATTACTATCACTATGGTAACTGCCTAGCAACCAGATGGGGTTACCCTAGCAACCGAGAAACAAATCACAGATCTCGGCACCAGAAAAGAGTACAGACTTCCGGGTTGATTTATTTCAACCAGGATGGCAAGGACACTTCATTAGTATCAATATGGTAACTGCCTAGCAACCAGATGGGGTTACCCTAGCAACCAATTAACAAATCACATATCTCTGCATCAGAAAAGCGTAGAGACTTCTGGGTTGGTTTATTTCACTCAGGATGGCAAGGACACTTCATAAGTATCACTATGGTAACTTCCTAGCAACAAGGAGGGGTTACCCTAGCAACCAAATAACAAATCACATATCTCTGGATCAGAACATCGTAGAGACTTCCTGGTTGACTGATTTTACTCTGGATAGCAAGGAGACTTGATAAGTATCACTATGGTAACTGCCTAGCAACCACATGGGGTTACCCTAGCAACCGAGTAACAAATCACATATCTCTGCACCAGAAAATAGTACAGACTTCGGGTTGACTTATTTCAATAAGGATGGCAAGGAGACTTCATTACTATCACTATGGTAACTGCCTAGCAACCAGATGGGTTTACCCTAGCAACCGAGTAACAAATCACATATCTCTGCATCAGAAAAACGTAGAGACTTCTGGGTTGATTTATTTATGACCATAATTTTTGTTCTTTTCAAGCATGCTATTTCACGAGTTTTGCCACGGCAAGCACCACTCACATTTTCTTCAGGAAATGTACCTATCTAGTTTTCTTATATTATTGCTTTGCACTGTCTTTGTTTTGAACTGTTTTATTTGAATGCTTTAAACGGACATATGCCATATGCTCTTTGCTGTACAAATGTAAAAAGTAAATGAATGCCAATAAAGCACCTTAAAACTGAAAACTAAACTGAGAGAGCGAGAGAGAGAGAGAGAGAGAGAGAGAGAGAGAGAGAGAGAGAGAGTTTTCTTAATTTATCAAGCTTGCACTGAATCCTTTGGATTAAGAAAAACACCACGTGCAGACAGCATTCTTGGGAAGGCACACATGAGATTGTCTGTGAGAGTGTGAAGGAAGGAATTAACACCGATTCTTTCAACCATTTTTCAAGCATCTTGATCAATATCTTGATGAAGTCTTGTGAGACAGGGGTTTCCTCCCTGATGCAGGAGTGTGTATGAGAAGATGTTGGGCTTTATGTGGGCACACAGGCAGAAGAGGGTATGATCGCTGCTCAAAACACTCATGAGTGCCTACAGGGAGAGTTTTCACCTCCTGTGACTGCAATGTTATGAGCCAAGGGCTCTTCCGAGCTCTCCACCAGACAACCAGATAGGTCAGATAGGTACTCAAGAAGACTTTAAGTCAGAGTGCTCTTTTTATGGGCTGCCAACACTTCCGGACATGTATTAGCCAACTTTAAACCTCTCAGGACACTGCTCTCAAAGCTCTGACATACAGGAGCAGAACAGATAACATTTTGTAACAGCACCTCTGTGAGCTAGGAAAGTGGACAAGGTTTGATCTCTATTATAAAATAACGGAAAGGGAAGCTAGCCACAAAAAGTGTTAAAGGTAGTCATCATCCTTTACTCCCCATCATGTTATTCCAACACAAAAGGTGAAGATAGAATGTAAGTCTCAGTCACTATTCACTTTCATTGTATGGAAAAATATAATAATAATGAAAGTGAATGGTGACTGAGATTAACATTCTGGCTAACTTCTCCTTTTGTCAGCTTTCACAGGTTTGGAACAACATGAGGGTAAAAGTAAATGATGACAGAATTTATATTTTTGGATGATGTAAGCATTTAAGATAGCAAGATCATCCTCAATGCATCACAACTAATATCTCTTTTAAACCAGGATAGTTTTTATTCTCAACAATGTGAACAAAAGAATACCTCAATATAATAAATATCCCAGTGATTTTACTTCGAAGAGATTTCCACCCAACCACCCAGTTTTGGTATGGCATGAGTCTGCAGTTTGTCTGTGTATCGACTTTACTTTCTCCCTCTTCCTGTGTGTGTCCCGGTAATGTGAGTGTGTTCGTTGGCAGTGAGATAAGCATGCTTACTGTAAGTGAATCACCCCAACACATGCAGACACACAGGCACAGCCGTGCATGAATGCAAAGAAAGGAGAGAATAAAGATGTCACGCACACCTCATTCAGCCGAAGTAAACATGGTCATTACAGAGGAAACAATAGAACCTTAAAGGGTTAGTTCACCCAAAAATGAACATTTTCTCATAATTTACTCATCCTCATGTCATTCCAGATGTGTATGACTTTCTTTCTTCTGCAAAATACAAATGAAGGTTTTTAGAAGAATATTTCAGCTCTGTTTGTTCTCACAATGCAAGTTAATGGGTGCCAACATTTTGACGCTCCAAAAAGCACATAAAAGCATTATAAAAATAATCCATACGACTCAGTAGTTATATATATTATATGATATAGGTGTGGGTGGGAAATAGATCAATATTTAGGACATGTTTTGCTATAAATTCTTCTCCCTGGCAGTAGGGGGCAGCATGCATGAAGAATGTGAATCAGCAAAAAGAAGAATATCTCTTTCTCACCCACACCAAAGAAAACATATTTCTTCTGAAGACATTGATTTAACCACTGGAGACATATGGATTACTCTTATTCTGATTTATGTGATATTTTTGACCCTGAAAATTTTGCCACCCTTCATTTGAATTGTATGGACTAAAAGAGCTGAGAAATTCTTCTAAAAATCTTAATTTGAGTTCAGCAGATAAAAGAAAGTCAATCATGAAGGAATTTTAATTTTGGGGTGAACTATTCCTTTAATTAGCCGCATTATTTATAATCAAATACTCCATATAGTTTCTTTTATACAGCATGCACCTCATTATGAGGACAATAAAGGGATAGTTCACCCAAAAAAAATACAATTGTGCCATTTACTCCCCCTCATGTTGTTCCAAACGTGAATTACTTTTTTCTCCCAGTGGAACACAAAAGGAGATGTTAGCATGTTAATCTCTAAACTATTCAACTATAAACTATTCAACATTGCTTCTTTTTTCCATGCAATGAAAGTGAATGGTGATTGAGGCTGTTGTTCCATGGAAAAAAGAAAGTCATACAGATTTGGAACAACATGAGGGGGAGTAAATGATGAAAAAATATTCATTTTTGAGGTAACTATCTCTTTAAATATTCTGTTCTAGTGGGTAAACAACATCCGAGATTTAGTGCATCCTTCACGAGTTTGAAGTGTACATAATTAACATCAATTACTCAGGCCTTTATAGCATTTGACACTGTTCATGTGAGCTCTGTGCTGTTGAAGATGGAGAAGTTGGAAAGAAGATTCGGTAAATAAACTGCAGCTCAATGGCCTATGCAAATAAACAGAGCGAAGCAATTTGTGCAACCTCAACATATTTGTGATAGTATATTTCAACAATGTGTACAGAAGCCTGTAAACATTCAAATATTGTGGAAAATGAGGCAAGATTTACAAGATTTTCATACAGGAGTGATACAGAATTAATACATTTGTAATACACTAAATGTACTTGTAACGATATGACTTCATAATCAAACATATTGAAAAAAACAAATCTCACATTAAAAGTATTTTATGTGCAACAGCATCCTTTTGAAAATGCCAAAACAAAGCAGTCAGCCATGGATTGGTGTGAAAAGGCTTCAACACTGGGTAAATATTATTTTGATCTGTGATGTTTTTGCTGTCTGTTAGTAGGTAACAGTTTGACACTAGGCCCTGCTGCTTGCCACTTCAGATCACAGTGGCCTCTGACACCCACTTTCTGGCACTCTCTCGTGTTGGAAACATGAGACGTTGTACAAGAAAGCTCCCAATTTTGTTCATCGTTTGAGAATTCTTTAGGTAAATATCAAATTTTACACAAAATACTTGTAAATTGCATTAAATATGTGTTCAGAATAGTTGTATGTTAAAACAGAGTGTTTGTTATGGATCATTTTTGAAGGATGCATATCTATTGCATGTGATGAGTTTGACCACGTTCTGCACACATGCAAGAACTGGGTATATACATTTAGAATTTAGCATGTGTTAAATGCATAAAATGCTGTGAATGATATAAGCATGTATTTAAGTAATGACTGGAGAAGCTAATGCCCTGTTTGTGTTTTCATTTAACATTAGCCTCTTTATTTAAAAAGCTGTAATTTCCATTTAATTCATTGTACCGTATTTCTTTCTACTGATTTTTCATTGTGAACTGTAAATTTTTTTATTCTTATTTGGGACATTGTTCTTCATTTTATATATATATATATATATATATATATATATATATATATATATATATATATATATATATGCCATTTTTATGGGACAGCAGTCAGAACAAAAAAGGTATTTTTTTATCATGTTTTGTTTCTTTACAACCGCTGGCTACGTATTTGCTCAATTCAGTTTTATAAGCCATATTTATTTGGGTTATATGAATCAAAGCATTCAGAAAAATGTAAAAGAATATGCCTCATTTATAAAAAAATAAAATAAAATATGTATAGACACAATTTGTAAACATTTCTTTTAACCTGATTTTAGTGTGATAATATCAGGGATTTACCAGCGTTACGGTATTTACTTAATTACATAGTTTACTGCTGATACATCATCATGAAAACAAAGTTGTAATGTTAGATATTACTTTACACAGAAAAGTAGTAAGCTAGTAAGTAATCGATTTGATCACACTAAAATAATATTAACACATTTATTTTTTATGTCTTGAGGCTATAATTTTTAAAAGTGAGTAGTTTAACGTTTATGGACTGGCCTAATTCACATCCATTTGTAGTGCCTTACTGTAACCAAGTTTTTAGCTGTTTATTTTAAATAAGGGAGGGACAAGTCACAATTATTTATTTGGTAATTAGCATTATGCCACAAATGTGTTCAATTGAGCTTAACATGTATTGAACCTGGAATATAACATTCTGAACATTACTTTAAACTGATCATAAACTGACCTGATAGACAGGGCCATGATGGGCAAGGAGTCGGCAGGAACCTGCAGAACAGTTAACAGAACTTTAATGACATCAAGAAACAGAAACATAACATACTGTAAAACACAGCAACATAAACACACACACAGGGTGGCCACGCGTGTCTCTCTCCCTTGAACTAGCGTCTCCAGCTCCCCTTTATCTCGCTCTCCCACTGATTAGTTGACTCAGCCCGGCCACACCCTCCTACTCATCACAGATGCAATCATTCATGTCAAATAAAACACTGACTCTGACATGGAGTCAATGGATGACTTGCATAAACCAACTTCTGTCTATAAGTGTATCTTGTGCTACTTGTGCTGTCTGAATAATATCAGATTTATCTTCTGCAGTCATGCATTCAGTCTGTGCAATGGCGGAGCTAGGTGGTGGCCATTTTTGGTAATTATTTTGGCACAATTTAGTCCTTTAGAGGTGAAATCATCTCTGTACAAATGTACAAACTTAACATGCACACACACCAAGGTTGCAGCACCTCTCCATCCCGGGTGTCATTATATCCACAAACATTTAAATCATTGGCTGAATAGTTACTCTCCCCACTTTGGCTTCATATTTTATAAAATCGTGCCGGGTGATTTGGTGGGTGTAAGTATTAATTGGCCCACCCGTAGTTACACCTGCAGGAGTATCTGTTTAAAAAAAACAGAGAGAAAGAGAAAAAAGAGAAGAATAAGTTTAAAGAGAGTGAGAAAGAGTGAATGAAAAATTGAGCTAGAGAGAAAAGAGAAAGCAAGGTTTACTTTGACCCATGCTGTCTAGGCAGCTGACTTAGAAGCAACATGTGATATGGGAGGAAATCCAAAGGAGGAGGGAGGCATAATGATCTCCCTGCATATATATTGTGTAGTTAGGCTGGCTCGCTCTCATTGCTTGCAGGTGAAATAATAAAGGCTCTGTGGAACTGCTGGATGGCTGATGGGAAACAGAAAACAGGGTGCTTTAGAGCTGGTTAGTTTAGAGGGGACATAATGAAATCTCTACAGCAGAAGAAAGGCAGTGTCAGCTTCTTCTGTGATATCAGTGTTACATCTGTGACATCACAAGTCTGGGCACGTGTGAAGACGTGTTGCAAGAGTCAGGACTGATACAAATCCTGAAAGCTGTTTATGCATGTGTAAGGATGTGTTTGTGTGTGTGCATACTTCGTTATAGTTTTGGGGAAAATTGTCCCAAAAAATTTGCTAAAAACCAAACAAACTTCTTTTGGTAACTTTTAGGGACATATTTGACAGCAAAAGCCATTCACAAATCAAGCAAATATGTTTTTTTGTGTTTTTTTAAAGGTTTTCTTTTAGGGGTATGGTAATGGTGAGTCTATATATAAACACATATATAAAAGCTTTATATAAAAGCATGAAAAGTAAATGATATGTCATGGGGTGGGGTGGGGGGGGGGTGTTGGGGGGCTGGCTTGGGTTGTTTGCGAGGAACTTATTTTTATACGCTACTCCTCAAGTAACTAATCTATATACAGGTGAAACTCGAAAAATTTCAATATCGTGCAAAAGTTCATTAATTCCAGTAATTCAACTTAAAAGTTGAAACTAATATATTATATAGATTCATTACAAGCAAAGTAAGATATTTCAAGCCTTTATTTGATATAATTTTGATGATTATGGCTTACAGCTTATGAAAACCCCAAATTCAGAATCTCAGAAAATTAGAATATTACATGAAATCAATAAAAAAAATGATTGTAAATACAGAAATGTCGGCCCTCTGAAAAGTATAATCATGCATATGTACTCAGTAAAAACATTATTCTAAAAATATTTGTTTGTATTCTGCAGAAGAAAGTAAGTCTTACCAGAGATTATTTAGCAGATAATGGCCACTTGTATTAAGATACATGGTAGAAATTTGTATGCTCAACCAAGGAGCTCTGAGTGCCAAACGGTCAATAGATGCAGACAGGAAGTCCCGCCTTACAGTTAAAAGAGCCAATCAATACAGATACAGACATCACCTGTCAATCAACTGTAGAATGTACATGTGCATGCTACAATTTAGTTTTATTTTTTTGCGTAATACGAGGTAAAGAATGACATATGATACCTGTATTGTCAGATTTTATTGCTGATTTAAAATATGCTCTCTGATCGTAATCTTGACAAACTGTTTCTGAGATTTTGGTCTTTCTCCATTCAAGTAGATAGGAGCTGCACTGGCATGACTGGAATTAGTCTCCCGAGAGCGTTCCAAAGATGGCCGACAGTGGAATGACTTGCTAGAAAGACTTTGGTCTTACTCATCTAGGACGGCATGAGGGCGAGTAAATTATGATAGAATTTTCATTTTGGTAACTATTCCTTTAACAAGGACAGAACTTTTACATTCCTATTAATGTTCCACAGTCAGACCATTCTGGAAACATGGAAATACTGAGTGACTTACTTCCATAACTGGAGACAGAAAGAGAGAGTGTGTAAGTGAGACTGAAAGAAAGAGGTGGCAGAAATTGTAGAATAACAATCCTCAAGTTTAAAATTTCAGCTTTGAAATAGATCTTAAAGAATAAATAGATGGGCAAAGTTTGTCAAGATAATCTTTGATGTTGGCTTGCTTCAATGGATGGATAGATGATAAAAAGCAGTTTATAAGTGGTTTGAGGGTTTGTTTACATTTACACATTGTAAAGGTTTTTAAAAACGTTTGGAAAGTTGGAGTTTTAATTCACGAGCATTCCATTGGCTTGTTTGAACATTCCATTAATGTAAGTCTATGGGAGTTTCTGTTCCACCAAGGCTTTTTCTACTTTGCAATGGCTTATGACCAAGATGACTTTCTTTACAAGGTCATGTGAACATTTGTTATGTAACTCATGATTACTGTTTTTCTGTGGCTCCTTTTTTCCACCGGAATCCTGCGTCAGAGGAAGTATGGAAGGACCGATCATTTTATTACTCTGAACAAACGTTACTAAACCTAGGGGATTTAATAACCCTGATGAATGCTGCATTGTCCTCTCTCTTTCTCTCCCCATTAATCACCATCGCTTCAGCTTCTGCCTCCTGGCTTTCCTGTCTCTATCCACACAGTAGCACATCTGAATCTCCACTCAGACTAAGAAATAATACTCTTTGCATCTACAGTGCTGGGAAAAGTATGTGAATCTCTGGATTTCTGTGAAAATTGTATCTAATCTTCAACTAAGTCACACCATAGACAAACATACATTAGCTTGCTAACAAACAATGATACATTTTCAGGTCTGTATTGAACACACCATCCAGGTAAATCCAAGGGTTCACAACACACATTTTCCTGCAACTGAAAAAGCATGAAGAAGAATAAAAATAAATCAAATAATAACAATTACCAGAAGAAAGAAAGATGGAGAGAAGGGTGGGGTAGACATCATCAGAGTTAATATGTGTCAGTCTAATATATCTATCTTTAATATTCATAAAGCTGATTTGATCCGGGACCGGGCATCTGAGTAACTCAAATGAAATCATGTCACAGACATACTGGACATGTCAGATCATTTAAAAAAGTCACATGCTCCATTAAACATGTCAGAGACATCATATCATTCAACATGTCAAGTATTTCATGTCTCATCGGATAGACAGATCCCCATGTTTTAAATGTTACTATAAATCTACTCTGTTTTTACGTGAAATGACAACACATGATGACGAATGCAGAGCAGCTGTCAAACTAATTGTCAGTCTTGTCCTTAGGCTATGACATTCTCCTCGTTTCCACTTCATCTAACTGACTAACTGCCAGTCTAAACACTGGATGAGCAGAGGCACAGATTCAGTTTCCCTGAAATCTGTAACAGCTTCAAAGGGAGCAGAAAGACTATGCATTCAATAAGCAAAAAGCATATATGGAATTTTTTTAATTAATTTAATTGTTTTTATTGTTTAGATTTAAATGCATTTACACAAGTATGTTTTGTGATTTTATTTGAAACCCAAAATCTGGGCGACACATGCGTGTATTTCATGATGATATTCCAAATGGAAATGTTTTAGTGTGTGTATGTGTGTGAGTGAGATTGTGTGTGTGGGCAGGTTTATGTGGTTTACTAGGACTTTTCTTATGGGTACAAACTGGTAATTACTAGGGTATTATGCTATAAATGTGGTTTACGAGGACATTTCTAATGTTCCCATAATTCAAATCGCTTAAAAAAACATACTATATTATGTTTTATTGAAAATGTAAAATGCAGAAAGTTTTTTTGTGAGGATTAGGTTTAGGGGATATAATATATAGTTTGTACAGTATAAAAATATTTGTCTATGGAGAGTTCTCATAATGATAGCTGCAGATAGTGTGTGTGTGTGTGTGTGTGTGTGTGTGTGTGTGTGTGTGTGTGTGTATTAATATGTCCCTGTGGTGTGGACATCTGTTTGCATTTCTCTTCCCCATTCTTTCGAACAAACCCTAAGAAACACACACATTCTTTAGGGCCTCAAGGGCCTATTCTGAAAGTAGAATTAACAGGTCATCCACAATTGTTTTAAGATGTAAAAATTCTCCTAAGAATGCTTTACTGCCCCAAGTTTATAGGTATTTCACACAATTCTTTGCAATGATCACTCAGTAAGTAGAACAATCATGCAATCAAGCATGTACTTCATTTATGCAGTGTTTTTATATATACTATATATATATATATATATATATATATATATATATATATATATATATATATATATATATATCATTTGAGTGCTGTTGCCCTGGCTAAACTCACCACATCAATGTTAGAGTGTTTTGGGTGGTGGCCAGGTCGTTGTCATGTTGCTAAGGTATTCTGAGTGGATTTAGCATGTTGCTATGTGGTTGCCAGGACATTTATACATGGTTGCTTCCTTTCTGATATGTCATCCTCCAATCAAAAATCGTACATTTGAATTGCTTAGAATTGTAATAACAAATGTAATGTCACCTGTAAGGCCATACGGTTTGATGCACAAACTGTATGGGACAAGTTATATACTGACGTAATACCTATGGGTTTTACGTCAGTATATAGAACAAACCACTAACTTTAAGTATGTGCAAAAATTAGTGATGTTTGCACCTTTAATTAATCATAGTTTACCCAAAAATGAAAATCATGGCTGAGATCGAAATGACACACTATCATGCTAGTTTTACAATTTCTGTGATAGCGACTGTATATATGGCAGATATAGTAAGAGTAATATGGTTATATGGTATGCCATCAATATGAGTTCGGAATGGAATACTATCATACTACTCTTACAATTTCTGCCATAGTTACAGTTTATATGGCAGAAACAGGAAGAGTACAGTAATGCACTATGCCATTATGAACTCCGCTTCTATCATCATTTACTCACCCAAATGTTGTTCCAACCAAATTTGACTTCTCTGTAACACAAAATTAAACATAGGCAGAATTGCAACCTCAGTCACCTTTCACTTTTATTTTATGAGGAATAAATAAAATGTAATGAAAGTTAGTGTTGACAGACTAACATAGAGCCTTTTTCTTTGGTGTTCCACAGAAGAAAGTCATGTGGGTTTGGGTTGAGCAAATTATGCTACACTTTTCATTTTTGGGTTAAGTATCTCTATAAAACGGCAGAAACAAACCACAACTGTAATTCTCAACTGCCTACAGTTCAGTCAGTTAAACAATAACTTATCCTGGCATATGCATTCCTCTTCCTGTGTGAAATTATACAAAGGAAGAATATGTGAAAAATATGTGTGTGTTTATGATACATTGCATGCACGGTGATGCACGGTGCAAAGAAAAGAGTGAAAAATCAGCTCCTAAATTCCAGTGTGTCCAAAGAGTGCCAAAGAAATTCTAAGCTGACACATTACATGCCAAGAAAAATTGAGGACTTCTGGACAACACTCAAATGTGTATGAAATGATTTAGTCCTTTCTGAAATCTCCATCAAATCATGTGAGAGCGACAGGGCACAGAGCCATAAATATAATATAATATAAAGCCCAGGTTCTTTTACAGTCCACTATGGACTGACTCTCCATCCAGAAAGATTATTTAAAATAAAAGACAATTTGGATGCAGGCTGCATATAAGAGCAAGACTTGGCAGAGCATGATGCACTACAACCAAGCTGAACATAAATCAGCACATGCTTCTTTATTGACTTGATTTCTCTGTTGCTTTTGTATTCATGTCTGCCTTTTCATATCATACATGGCTTTAAATGTCTGGACTGTGTCTGTGTGTGAATGCGTGTGTGCAGAGAAGGAAAGTAAAAGGTGACAATGTTCTTAATTCTTCTTGTGCTTTTTTTTAGTTTCACAAGCACATGTCCTACATTTTGCTTATTCCCTGAGGCTAGGAGAAATAGGATTGTAAAACAGTGTTACTTCACTTCCTTGACAAACAAAGCAGTGGCAGCAAAATTCCTCTGCATGTACAGTATCTAACACAAATAAACTTCAGGACTGATGAAGCCAACATCATGTCTCAGAGACACTTACTGTTCAAAATGTTTCACACACACACACACACATACACACACACACACACACACACACACACACACACACTCCTGATTGTGATCCTAGAGAACAGCATCTTTCAAACCCAAGAGAACATCTCTATAGCAACTCTCCTCAAGCTCTTGCTCCATGTCCTAAGGGATGAAATCATTGGAGCAAAACGTTTCTTTTAACACCCATACTGCAAACATATCTTCCAGGAGATGTGCAATTCCTGCCATGCTTTCCAGACTGATATACTATATAGGGTACAACAAAGCTAAAGTTATCTTTAGCTTTGTTGTACCCATCAAAATAAATAATGTATTATGTATGATGTATACTTATACAGTATACTGTATATATATGTATAAACATTAAAATGTATCAGGGTTTGTATATTTAAAATATAATTAAACATAAAGGTGATTACAAATTATGAAAAATGTACAAATAAGATAACCAGTCATGGACTATTTATATCTATATTAAATTTACACATAATATTTTAACCTAATCTTGATGCTGTAAATTCTTGATGCTGGGCTTAATGTCAACTACACAGTAAGAATCATACTAATATTATTTTTTCCACTTTCCCTCCAAATAATACAAATAATAAGAAAATACATAGAACTCTGGCAGACTCATAATATGGACAAAGACGCCTTCTGCTGGTAGAAAATAATATTAATACAAAGATGATGAAAGCAATTTTCTCAGTTTTATTCTCCATTTGATCAAGGTATTTCATTTGCAGGAAAGTGGGGTGAAGAAAACACCCTGAAATTAATTAACCATTGAAAATATCAGATTTGATAGAAATTAACATTATTTAACAACAAGGTTTTCAATAGAAAACAGTATTAAGACTGTAACATAGACAGGGATGACAGAAGTACAAAATACATCAAAGTTTATTCTATTTAATAAATCAAAAAGACTGACACAGTCTTAATAAAATGAACAAAAAGTGCATTTATGAAA
Source organism: Xyrauchen texanus (assembly GCF_025860055.1). Classification (NCBI taxonomy): domain Eukaryota; kingdom Metazoa; phylum Chordata; class Actinopteri; order Cypriniformes; family Catostomidae; genus Xyrauchen; species Xyrauchen texanus. The sequence continues at coordinate 15,087,770 of NC_068297.1, read as the reverse complement.
GACTGACACAAAGATAATCAATCAGAATTATGAATAGGCACATTTTGGTAACATTGTCTGCAGTTCACAGAATTTGATTTTGGTAAGAGGTGTTGTGCAGCATATAAATAAGCGTGTGTGTGTGTGTGTGTGGGGGGTATATTTTTGTTTTAACAGTTAGATTCTTCAGGAATTCCTTGGAGATCTCACTGATGTGCAATTAATAAACAATTTCACAATACAAATAGATTCTAAAAGACACAATGACATTCAGCCAACACAGCAAAGTTTATCACGAATACTCTCCAGACGCACATGACAATCGTGAGTTTGTACATAGATATAAACATCAATACACAAATATACATAAACAACTTTTACTAGAAAATCAAATAATTTTAACATTCAAATATCTTATCATGATGGACATCTGGACCCAATTATCAGACGGAAGTTCCACAAAAATAAAAATTTTTATAATTACTATAAACATGCCTTCTGCTACACAAACACAGTTGTGAAGGCAGAACAAGTGTTCATTTTGTTGAATGGTCTACAGTGTTAAGTATAGATGTAAGTTCATTATACAATGGTCAGAACAGAATCAGATGCACCAAGAACGTTGTAGAACCTAATAAATACCAGTGTATAAAAAGTGTACTAATCTACTTTGGTGAACTGCATAGAATGTCATAAAATAGTAGTTTATAAATACAAGTTGTTGTTTTTGTATTTTTTTACCATTTTTGAATACATGTTAAAACTGTGTCCCTTTCATCTAACACTACATTAGATCATTATATGTTGGGCTTACTTTCCCCATCAGGAGAGAATCTAAATAAAACACACATCTTTATGGCCCTCATTCCTCACAGCTGGATGAACAACTTAAAAATAAAAACAACAGTTGATGCAACTATGATGCAAGCTTGACTTGGCTTAAATGTAGCAGACCTAAGAATAACAGATAACAGTATTTATAGACTGGATACAGTCCATATGTGGATCTAATCATGCTTACCAGGCCACATTTCAGCATCATACCTGTTATAATGAATTGCTCAAAACAAAATAACAAAATGAACAGTAAAATAAACTTGACCTACTTGTTGACTGGCATTTAAATATTCCATTAGGCTGAAGCCTAATGAGCAAATAGGTTTTATTACCAGGTTGCAAAAAAGGTTCCAGTGTTTTTTAGTTTTACAAAAAAATAAAAATAAAGTCCTTGTTGACCAGCAGGGGTCACTGACTGTAAAATGTATACCCATTCAATAAAATTCAGTACCGGTAATCAAATAAGCCAGCTGAGACACTGTTCCTGACCTTCTTTTATGGGAGGAAAAAACAACAGCAAACTGATCAAAACAGCAACAGGCTCAATCTTGGGTTGGAAAATTGGCTCTTGTGAGCCGCAGGCTGGTTACACTTGTTTAGTCAAGATGGTAAATTACAGTATCCCTTGATTAAAAAGGGGAAATGCAAACAAAGAACACCACAACCTTGTATCCTTCTTTCACAAATTTCATAATCATGTACTTAACATTACATGTTTGATTTACAGGCTTTGATTTATTTTTGGATTACTTTTGCCAGAGGACACATCCTGAGGTCATATGTTTTACAAAGGATTCAAATAAGACAAGACACTAGCATTTTAGTCAGCTTTTTCAATAAAAATATTAGCATGTATTTTGAGGAGTGCATGATATTGTACACAAATAAATAATACAGCAGAATCAAACACACTTCAGTGGGGTGTGTTAGATTCTATGACTCAAGCAGCAATGTACAGCAAAACCTAATTAAGCAAATTTGTTATAATAATAATAATAATAATAATAATAATAATAATAATAATAAAAGGATTTTGACTGCATTTGGTTGTCTACTTGTAGATGTAAGACAGGGAAAATTTTGTGCTGTCGAAAAGGAACCGGTCAACCAAAAATATTTACATTTACTCACAACTTATGTTGTTCAAAAATACTTTCTTCGATGGAACACAAAATAAGTTTCTATGCAGACTTCAGTCTAACTTAATGCCTAATATCTGCTTTTATGTTCCACAAAAGCAAGTCATACAAGTTTGAAATTAAATGAGGGTGAGTAAATAATGACAAAATTGTCACTTTAGGGTGAACCATATATTTAAGCAAGTGCAGAGACTTAGTAGGCAACCCATTTAAGTTTTGCCCCCACAAATACAGCTCTAAAATAAGCAGATAAGTGATAAAATAAGTGATAGTTCACCCAAATATGAAAATTCCCCCATCATTTACTCACCATCATGATATCCCAGATGTGCATGACTTACTTTCTTCCTCTATACATCCATCACAAATTTAACCCCACTGTCCATGCTAGCTGCTTTAGTTTTCTGTGTTGTGCATGAAAATAAAACACAAAAACCCAGAAAATAGAGATGAGTTTGCATTCACATTAAAAGGATAGTTCACCCAAAAATAAAAATTATCTCATCATTTACTCACCCTCATGCCATCCCAGATGTGTATGACTTTCTTCTGCATAACATATATTAAGATATTTTAAATGAATATCTCAGCTCTGTTGGTCCTCACAATGCAAGTGAATGGTGATCAGAACTCAGAAGGTCCAAAAAGGACATAAAGCATAAACGTAATCCAAAAGCCTCCAGTGGTTAAATCCGTATCTTCATAAATTATATAATAGGTGTGGGTGAGAAACAGGTCAATATTTAAGTCCTATTTTACTATAAACCTACCCTTTCTCTTCCACATTCTGGTATGGAAATTACTTTCACATTCAGTCACCTACTGGTTGGGGATGGACAAAGCTGGAGATTTATAGTAAAAAGGACTTAAATATTGATCTTTTTCTTACTCATACCCATCATATTGCTTCAGAAGACATGGATTTAACCACTGGAATCATTTGGATTACTGTTATGCTGCCATTTTGTGCTTTTTGGACATATTCTTGGAGATATTCTAAAAAACCTGTGTTCTACAGAAGAAAGAATGTCATACACATCTGGGATGGCATGAGTGAGTAAATGATGAGAGAATTTGTATTTTTGGGTGAACAATCCCTTTAATGTGAAAGTAAACATCTCTATTTTCAGGCTTTTTGTGCATTATTTTCATGCACAACACAGAAAACTAAAGCAGCTAGCATGGACAGTGGCCTTAAAGTTTGTTTCAGCACAGATAAAACTTTGAAAACCCCCAAAGAAACAATTACGGTCATTTTATGTCAAAAACAGCTACAACATAATACAACATTTATTTTCTGAATTTATAATGTCACATAATGTCTTATCAAATCTAGAAAAAAAATCTTAAAATGACAAAGCGATATTACTGGTAAACTAAATTTTTGTTGAGCCGTGTACTGTCACGGTGCATTATTCAGACCAGCTGAACTGCGCTGCTCATAATCCCATTCTCTACCGCATTTTCACTACCAGTGTTGTCAATGGAGCAAGGTATAAATACTTGGAACATTACAAACAGACTTTTAAGTCAAGACGTTGCAATACTATGGAGGCAGCAATTTTGAGCCACATTTAAAATACATACATCCAAACAGCTCTTTGTTGCTCCTGATCCTAACTATGAAATCAACAGATGTTCCAAGGTTTGCATGTACATAATGACAATAATGACAACTCACAATAGAACAATGGCAAAAATATTCAAGCAGCCACAACTTAGATCAGTGATCCTGAGAGGTCAATGACAATTCAAGTCTGGGTCATTTAGCCAGGCCCAGATTTGTATCATATGTTGAGGACTTCTGGGGTGGACCAGCATCAAGCTGTTGTAGGCACAGGCATTATCACGGTATTTCTCCTCGATATCAAAAGTCCTGAAGCCTTTGTGCTTCTCAGGCGCAAGGCCCAATTTCATAAGGCACATACCTGTGTAGACATCATCAATAGGGTAGAGGGCCACCTGCCTCGAGGCATTATACATTTTCTTGGCCAGCTGTCCTGAGAACAGGTAACCACCTCCACCAGCGTATGCAGGGTACGCTCCGACGAACACACTCTCAGGGATGAAATACTTAACCTTCTTGTTCCTGTGGGGGCCAGCATTGGTAATCACATCCCCTACAAACAATTCCTTAGCTTTGGCATGGGAGAGATTGCTGAGGAAGTCTATGATGCGAAAGGTGTTGACAAAAACATCGTCATCACCCTTGAAGATGTAACTAGCTCCAGAACAGCGAGTCGTCAGCCATTCCAGGAAGAGGACCTCCTTAATGGTGAGGTTGAAGAATGTATCCCTGTAGTCCCACTGAAGAATATCCCCATGCATTAAGCACTCATGATGGAGCATTTGTGACAGATCAGGGAAGTGGTCCTCTGCGGCTGCATTACCAAGAAGAAACACTGTAACAACTGTTTTGTTTGCAAGACGACCAGCTTTGCCCCATGACTCACGGATCGACTGACGTCGATCAAAGTGCGGAACTAAAGATTTAATCGCAAGGAGGAGGAACGGTTGGTCTTTGCATATGTTTGGCTGGTCCACCACGATGGGATACGACCTGCAACGCATATACAGCAAGAAGTCTTTGAAGCGGTCTGGAAGCGAATTGTAATCGTTAACTTGCGTAGTCACTCTGAAGTCTGGGTCACAGGAGTCAAGACTGACTGTGTCATTGAGCCAATCTGGAACTTTCTCAATCATTGAGTTGATATTTTCTAGATTGAGGTTGTTTATGTAGTTGAGCTGCTGTTGCTGGCGATTCCAGTAGGCATCGTTGGGAACATCTTTAGCCCAGAACCGCTTAGAGGGAATCAGCAGCTTATTCTTATTGCCATCACCCTTCCCAGCATTACGTGATACTTCTACCACTATAAAGATAAACACCATTGTCATCGTCACCATGACCTTCACCTTCCTCCGAGGCCCCTGCATGGTGTTGAGACTCACCACCTGAACAGCAGAGACAGAAAGACAAAAACATTAGAAACTACTTTTTATTGACACACTCGAACAAATAGTCAAATGTCAGGCTTGTTATCAATGTACATTAATGTGACATGAGCTGAACTTTCCAGTCTTTTTGCTAGTTTCTCAAAGCTGTCAGTTCTTAAGTCATCAGCGTAGGAAGTCCATTTTTGGTATGCATTTTTACTGCCTTGCCAATCTCTATTTCTCTGAAAACCCTGCATTGTTACCAGTGTAATCTCTCATCATTTGTTATTACCAGTTGTTTCTAATTAAATGTATAAAGCGGCTAAGAAAGTAATAAAAAGTATCTCCACTCTATTTTCCTCTGCACTTCTGTATTTAACTCATTACAATAAAAAAAAAGAAGACTTTTTTGAAGTTTTGACAGGTGCTTGAACTTTCACAAACACTTATTTTAAAATATTATTGTTTAACTTTTGTTTTTACTATTTTGGCTGGTAAATAAAATAAAAATCCAAACAAACTTTTGAGCACCCTAAAAAGTGGATTAGATTCTGTTACACGTATACAGTAGACGCTAATACAAGAAAACACTACAAATCTAAAATCTAAATTTCTATGAAAATTTCTATGAAGTTCAGATGATGATTTTCAATAGATTTCATTTTCCACCATTCCCAGAAAACTAACACTAGTGTATTTTGTTAGATGACAAAACCTGTAATGCCCAAGCATTTGTTAATTTGTGTGTTAGCAACTGAATGCTTGAGTACGGCATGTAAATCATTGCAAATGTAAATTGTCTACACTTGGACACTGTCCAAGTCAAGAAGCCATACCTCACTATGGTATTCTGTTCACATATCCTAGTTTGGGATGCGGAAGTAAACAATAGCAGGTTAACCTCAACAGTGAATAGGTGACCACAGCAAATATACTTTTGCTTACCCGTTTGCTCAAACAGCTTCATTTCTTGCCATTTATTTTCATGTGCCTTTTCCCATAGATCGGTCACTTCCCTTTAACAAACTCCTCCCTCTTTCTCTTGTTTCACTGCTTTTGACTCATATCATCCACTTTGCTCTGCTGCATGTTGTCCTTAAGCTGTCTGTCTAAATGTCCGTATTTATTCAACTCCCTATTCTTCTAATTAGCTAAATTTCCCAACAGTTTCCTCTTTTTATGCTCTCTGTCTTCCTTTCATTCACTTATCTTACCCCCATCCCCTTTACTTACCCTTTTCTTGTCCTACACCTTTCTGTCAAAGTCCTTAGAGAGTATATGACCAAGCATCTCCTAAGGAAAGGTTCTCTGTGTGTAGCCGAATATAGACGTTGTATAACATTTCAGGTAGAGCATAAAGGACTTGTTTTAGAGCAGCCTCATATGCCAGGTGGCCTCTAACATCAGCAGTGATTTTGAAGACTGTAGAAGTGACAGAGAGCTATTCATTGCCATCCTGTCTTAAGTGAAATATGCTGGTACATTCTGGAGGTGTGAGGAAGTTCTTCCTGTTTCCAGTTCAATTGCAAAATCAACTGGAATCAATGTACCGACATGTAGTATACACGACAATTGAAGTCTCATACACCATTATCTTGTGGCAGACAGGTTTGGCTTAATTATGCTCAAATTCAGAAAGAGTATGAGTGTGAAACCCCTCCGATCCTTTTTTTTTTTTTACCTTTCAGATTCTGTGTTGGTTTAGTTAACTTGCTAGCACAAGTGTTAGCTCTTCCTTATATCTTTAAAATGTACTGATAGCCTTGAAAAAATTCATATTTTCTCCAGTTTTCAAATATTTTTCAGTGAATTTTTGAAATATTTGAAGTTAATTTCATGGTCATAGGATGGACTAATTTTTCTCTTAAAAATGGAATACATAGACAATAAATTATCTTCCAAATAAAGACAAATAACAAAAAGGACAACGCATCTATGTGCACTTCCACAGTCAATTCGGGACGGACTTCCAAGACATTGTCATTAATCTTAGAGTTCATACAAAATCCTGTAGTTTAAACATTGGCCACCAACATCTACTCAGTTCAGTCATTTAAACCATGACTTGTACACCGATAACTAATACTGACATTACATTCATTCTATTTAGCCAGAATAAATCTGGTGGAGGAAGTCACAGAAACCGTAAAGATGTGAAGAGAAAATCCAGATCTGCAGAGAAATAACAACTTGTTGAATGATGCTTTTACATAGATCTGAGAATAGTTTCGTTGCTGCTATTACAATAATGTTTCAAGTGGGATTGAGAAAAATATAGCTTCGCTTAGACTTCAGAGCCAGTAAAAGCTAGAATAAATAGAGCCCGTTCAAACACTGGGATTAGTCCAAACATGATCTAAGCTGGTCAAGTATTTTCTGGTCATACTTGAAATGAGAAGGACAGAGAAAAATATCTGAAGAATCTGGGACTGTGCACTTTTTCACAAATGTTCATCAACCAAACTAAGCATAAATTCCTATGTGGTTTCTACACCTACTGCAAAGTAACTATTAGCAAAGAGAACAGAGTTCTCACTCTATTTATGTGTAGACTCAAACAAAATATGTTGATAGCCACAATGCCAACCACATTTTAAAATAGGCTTGACATAACATATTTAAGCACACAACAACTTCAGCTGATACAGTGTGAAAACAACCACTAAATTAAATTTGTATTTTACATGAGTTTCAAATATCTTGTGAGGCTTAGGCTGATATTTTCAAATAAGCAGAAGGAATATTGCTTTTCCTGTCTCATAACGCTTTCTAGAAGTTTTATTTATTTATTTTGTGGATTTTCTCCCAATTTGGAATGCCCAATTCCCAATGCGCTCTTGAAGTCCTCGTGGTCGCATAGTGATTCGCCTCAATCCGGGTGGCGGAGGACGAATCTCAGCTGCCTCCGCCTCCGAGACCGTTAACCCACGCATCTCATACAAGATGAGATGCGTGGGTTGACCGTATCGGACGCGGAGGTAGATGAGATTCGTCCTCCACCACTTGGCTTGTTGATCTCGCTGCCACAGAGACATAGGGCATGTGGAGGCTACATGCTATCCACCGCGGCATCCGCGCTCAACTCACCACACGCCCCACCGAGAACTAACCACTTTATAGTGGCCACAAGGAGGTTAACCCCATGTGACTCTACCCTCCCTCGCAACCAGGCCAATTAGGTTGCTTAGGAGACCTGGCTGGAGACACTCAGCACACCCTGGGATTCAATCTAGCAAACTCCAGGGGTGGTAGCCAGCATCTTTACCACTGAGCTACCCAGAGGTCGGAGACAAAGTAAACATTGTTGTCATGTAGCATTATAAGTCTTTGAAACAAACACCCACTAACATGTGTTAAATAACCAAGAATAAAACTACTGCAATGTGGGCTACAAAAGGAATAATGTATCAATGAATGGAGGACTCTTTTTACTAAACAATTAGCAATGTCATGGAGACTGACATTCCGTAACTCAAATGTCACACACCTTAATATTTCAAACATTACAACTCCTGCCATGGGCATAAAATACTTTTGAGGCAGTTAAACATATGCAAGACGAACACTCCTAACATTCAAAAAGTGCATTTGCACATACTTAGTAGATCTGCAGTCAGAGAGAGAGAGTGCAGAGAAAAGAAAATTAACTGTCTGCATTTGCTGTGTAAATGTTGAACTGAATGTCTCTCTGCTTCTCGTTGACAGACTAAACACTACTTTCACAAGCCCGTTACAACCTGAAAACCATTTACAAAACTGTGGAATAAATAACAATGGATGTGAAAGCATGCTGCTTGCAGTACTGCTTGTTGGTTAGAAAAAGGAATTTAGGTAACTATGTGCAAAATCCACTTGAGATGAAAACGTTATTAGAGCCGTTTTTTTGTTGCCAAGTAAGTAATTACTGATATTCAAGAAACCATAAAGCAGGACAAAACTTACTACTGCTTACTTATCTAACACAGATGCTAAATCTGGGATTTCTATAGCTCAAATGGTAGAGTATGGTGAAAGCAAAGCTACTGTAAAGTCAGTGGTTCAATTCCTATGGAACAAACAAAACCTTGCATACATTGAACGCACTGTAAAAGCATCTGCCAAATGCATAAACGCAACTATAAATCTCTGTGTCTGAATTGCTTGCCTACTGCTTCTGTCAGATAAAAATAATGTTTGGCAAACATTCAGTTCCATTTTCCAAAAAGCAAACCAGTCACTTTGCACTTTATGACTGTAAACTCTGGCATTGATGCAGACAAGAGCCTCCACTACAACTCAATGTTGTGTGCTGAACAGTGCACCTAAGTGAAGATGACATAATAACAGGTTTCTGTCTCTAAAAATGTAGATTGCAAAGTCATCCTGGTCAGAACATGACCATGAAGACAGCAACCAAAACAGATGGATAAGAAACAAATAATGGAAGAGAACACCAGGGACAGAGGACCAAGTAATCAAATAATACCTTCCTAATCATACATTATCAGTCAAAAGTTTGGACACAATTCAATTTAATTGTTTTTTAAGATCTTAAAAACCATGTGGTCGAATTGGCTTTTGCTCAAATGCTTGAAATGAGTTCTGCTGACAAATATAATTTGCATCTTCAAGACCTTTCCCACCTACAGGCCTGGTCATGTTCCCTTAGTAACTTTCAAGATGAGAACTCTTATGAGGAACGGGACACCCAAAGAGACTTTTCCCCCATTGAATTGACACTCACAAAGTAACCGCAATCTTCTCCGTAGCAGGCTAGCAGCTAGTTGTTTACTATTGGTGACTAGTTCCTTACGTTCAAAAGTGACAAAAAGCAGAAGTCTTTAGTCCCGCCAGTGGGAAAGGCCCTCACATGCCTGTCTTTACTAAACCCATGTTTCTATAAATAGATAATTATATGAATTGGTAAACAAATAAAGTTATTTTTGTGAACTAGTTGGACTAGATAGTAACAGCAAATTGGTGGAACTATTGATGCAGACAACTGTATAAATTAAAATCAGAGAAAAGAAAAAAAAAAGTCAATAACTGCATGAAAACTGTCAGTATATATTTGCTCATCATACTCGTCTCCGCTTCTTATCTGACCCCCAAAGGCACTCTTACCAGCACTACAAGTTGTGTCGCACCGAACGTGCAGCATTGCGGTCACCGTTACCAATTTTGGGAGTAAAGAGTAAGCACATCTTCTGAACGTCTCCTAATTTTGAAGTGCATGTGCCAACACGGTGAACATCATAACTTTCAATGAATGCTTGTAATTAGCAGGATCATACAAAGGGCCTCCCCTGTCTTCACTAGTCCTGGAAGCTTTTGTATCGAGAGAAATTTGTGAAAACTAAGTGTGATTAAACATGCAAACGTGATTATGGAAGCAGATCGTGTAAAAGAAATAGATCGTTATGCACAAAATTATTGTAAGACAAAGTAGAAATATGTAGTTAATTAGATTGAATATTTAAGAAAACATTTTTAAACAAATATTAGCGATGTAAATTACAAATGATAGTAAAGTTATGCACAAATATAATGAAGTTACAATGACGAGCATCACTATACAGTCACATTTCAGCATTGTCACATGGATAAGCAGCACTTAAAGCGTGTCCTCACTCTTAGCAGCTTTGGGAACGCAGGTAAAATATAACGAACGTTCATAGAATAGTTCATAGAAAACGCTCTTAACTTCCAAGATCAATCGTTATTGGGAAACGAGGCCCAGGTCATTTCACCTGATGAAGTTAAGAAATTACCAACAGTGTGCAGAGCTGTAATCTCGGCAAAGAATGACTACTTTGAAAAATCTAAAATATTAATTTTAGATTTATATTAATTTGATAACTTTTTAAATTTTTGGTCACAGCAATTCCATTACGAATGTTTTGAAGACTAATTTTATTGTTAAATGTGGAAAATAGTAATAATAAAGAATGAGAAGGTGTGTCCAAACTTCTGACTGATAGTGTCTATGTAAAGAATAAAATGAATGCTAACCTAGCTAAGCAATGTTAAATAAACTGCTACACAAATCAATGCAATCCTGTTATATGCCTCTTTATCTGAAGCCCAAGCCAGACCACAGTTGTTCAGATTTCCTGCAAGGGAATGAATTCTCTATCATTGAAGCTAATTGTCTGAGTCAGGGTGGAGTATTTCCTAAGTGGCTGTTATGAGGAAATCAGCTGACCAAAACAAAAAGACATGAAAGAGTGCGAGTCATTCTAAAGGGACACTTCTGAGGAACACAATCACATGAAAGGCAGCCCTCTCTTTAAACAGGCTGATCTTACGCTGAAGTCAGAAACAGAAAGCTTTAGCTAAAATTGGTCTTTGCTTAATGAAATATGAAACACTGCCACCAGTGGCCAAAGCAGTAAATGTTGGGTGAATGGGCACATTTGAGCTTTGTTTTTCAGGTGTAATGTCCGCAGAGAGGTGTTAAAAGTAGGGCTGGCGATTAATCTAATTTTAATTTCAATTATGATTTTGGCTTCCAACGAATATGAAAACAAGATAATTGAGATAAAACGATTCTTGTACCGCATTCCGTTTTGCAATGAAACACTCCGGCATTATATATTTAAAGCATCCTTTTATTAAAGTTCAAATAATAAGGAAGCAGGTTACAAAAATAAATTCAGACACTGGCATTTCTCTGTGCGGTTAGCGCCACAGTCAGCACTGCGTCTGATGCCCTCTGGCACTGGGGCACTAATCACTCCCACATGCTTGCTGCAACTAAATTATAACATGATGGCTCATGATGCAGTGAATCATAATATATGTGTCATGTTTACTGTGTGTATTTTAAAGAAAATCAACAATACGCAGCTCTATTATTGTTTTTTGTGAGTTAAAGATGGATTGAATTGATCAAAGGTGAGAGTGTAGTTTTAGCCCATTATACACTGAAACAAAATACGTTTTTGATTTGTCTTTTTTTGCTTGTGTTCCAAAATAATATCTAGAACTCCTTTAAAACAGCGTAAATTTACTTAGGAGCTATACTGCAGAAAAAAAAATTGTTATCGGAGAATGTTGAAGAGAATATTTAATCATAGTCCGGGACAAGTGGATTTTTTGAAGGGACAAGTGAAAGAATTTTACTTGCCCGACCGGATAATCAGACCGATTAAAATGTCAATAACTAAAAAATAACCAGCTATAATTGCGATAGCCTAGTCCTGTGTCACTTATTAGAAAGGTCAGTGTGACGAGGAGGAGGGTGTGGTCTGGCCGGCGCCAAGTCAACTAATCAGCGGGAGAGGGAGATAAAGAGCAGCCGGCGACACCAGTCAGCCGCTGTGTGTGTGTGTGTGCACGCATCAACAGGTGCATCTAAAATAAAATTTATAACGTGGAAAAGTTGAAATGTGGAACTTTCACATATTCTAGACTCATTACACAAAGTGAAATATTTCAAGCCTTTTCTTGTTGTAATCGTGATTATTACGTCTTACAGCTCATGGAAATCCAGTATCTCAAAATATTAGAATAAAGAATTTATAATACAGAAATGTCAAACTTCTGAAAAGTATGACTTGGTCAGGGCTCCTTTTCACGAATTACTGCAAATAATTATTGCTCAGTGATCCAAAGTCCTCTTTTCAGATGAAAGTAGGGGGGGGGTTCTCCAGTCTGAATCAGGCAGGGGAGGAGAGTGATGAGGAGGCCATGGCCGGACCATAATGGGGCAAGGCCGGCACCGAGTCAACTAATCAGCGGGAGAGAGAGATAAAGGTGAGCCAGAGATTCCAGTTCGGGAGAGACACACATGGCTGCTGTGTGTGTGTGTGTGTGTATATGTGCGCGCATCTATGTGTTTGATGTTGTTTTAATGTTGAGTTCATGTCATTAAAGTTTGCATTGGCTGTTCTGCCGGTTCCCGCCTCCTCCTTGCCCATCCTTACCTGTTACAGAAAATACCTGAATGGTCAAATAAATTTCTAAATTTCGCCAAAATTCATTCATGAGGTATTCATGTAAACACAGAGTGATGCCTAAAGTGAAAAATGAAAGACAAAAAAGATGATTTGTATTAAAATGTCAGACTCGTAAGTGTAAATGTAAGCTAATAGATCTGCTGCCGGCTAGTGTATTATTAGAATAATTAAACAAGAAAACACTCACTGTTCTTGACTTTGTAACTTCAGTCATTTAAAAAGTATTAATGTATTATAATCATACAGTGAAGACCAGTAGTAGTTTTATGCTGCATTTCATTCTATATGTTTACTTGAATGATTGATAGACTACTGCTGTTTCAATTTTTAAACCTGTTAAAAAAAGCACTGAATTTTTACAATTTGAATTTTTTGGTCTATCATTTTTAATCCATTTCTATTTTTTATTGATATTATATTACTGAATGATTACTAGTCTTCAGTAATTACTTAAGAACTTGAAACCATTCTTCCATAATTAACATATTATTTATCATTCCATAGAACTATGAGCATCTCTGCTGTTATTGATGGAAGTGGAGGCTTTACTTTATTTGAATACCATACGCAACATAAAATAATTATAATATGACAATAGCCTCCCTCCCTACTCAGTGCAGTTTGTATTTCAAATTCAAGGAAATCCACTGTTAAATAAATAAATAAAATATATATATATATATATTTCTTTTTTTTTAAAGTTCAATAAATACATGTTTCCAAAGTCAATGAGTAATCATGTTAAATAATCATTATCTCAATATTGACCAAAATCATCGTGATTATGATTTTTTGCCATAATCGATCATCCCTGGCTAAAAGAGAGTTGTTTTCAGATGTACAGGCTGTTATGCAGAAAAGAGGAACACTTATTTTATAAACTGTATCCTCCAACCCAACCCCCAAATGTAATTTTTTCTGATTAAATTTTTTTATTGATTCGTATATTAGCACATAAAAGCAAGAACATATACAAACAGAATCAATACTTAACCCCCTCTATTACTACCCCCCAATCCCACCCATAAGAACAGCCCAGTGGTCCCACATAATTATAGCCATACAAAAACAAATCTAAAAAAAATGAATTAAGAAAATAAAATAAATCACACACACACAACCTCTCTCGCCGCAACCGGAGTCTGATCATTCGCCACGGGCTACATAATATTGATAAGGCGCCTAATGTTATCAGAAGAGCTGCTGCCCTGAATAAACCCCACCTTTATGTATAAGAGATGTCATAACTTAATCTGTTTTTTTTATATCTAACTGGATCAGGGGAATTGGATGGTAACTTTTACACTCACTTGGATTTTTGTCCTTTTTAAGAATCAGACCGATCCGGGCTTGTGTCATGGTTGGAGGAAGCTTTCCATTCTTTAATGATTCAGTATAAACTTCTAACAAAAGTGGAGCCAGTTCTGTAGCATAAGATCTCAAATATTCAGCAGCAAAGCCATCTGGCCCCGGAGCCTTGCCAGTAGGCAAGGCCTTAATAACCTCGTCAAGCTCCTCCAAGTTTATCTCAGAATCGAGAGAATTTGTTTGCTTAGTCGTCAGTTCTAATGGTTCCACACATTTTGTAATATCTTCATCTGTAGATGAAGACATGGAACAATAAAGATCAAGATAGAATTCTTTAAAAACATTATTAATATCAATGGCCGAGGTATACATTTCACCACCAGCAGATTTCACAGAGGGAATGGTAGAAAAAGACTATCTGTTTTATATTACTATCCAGAAGTTTTCCTGCTTTGTCCCCTGACACAAAGTATGACTGTCTTTCCCTGAATAATTGAAACTCCACTTTCTGTGACAAAGTAGTATTATATCTGTATTTCAAACTGGCCATCAGATGACATTTGGCACTTCAGCTCTGCCTCTGCGCTTTTAATTTTCCCTTCCAACTCCACCAGTTCTTGTGCTTTGGATTTTTTGGTAAATGAGGCATACCGTATGATCCGACCACTAAGAACCGCCTCAAGCCATGCCCACAGAGGATATTGAGGACCAGTTGGTATCCATATAAACATTGATTTCGGTCTTTAACATTTGTTGGAATTCAGGATTTTGAAAAGGGATACATTAAGGTGCCAACTATATGATTGTTTTTCTCAGTATATGGCAATCCACAACAGATGAAATGAGGGACTTCTAATCTAATCAAATCTATTCTAGAATAAATCTTATGGACTTAAAGAAAAAAATTATAGTCTCTAAAATACGGGTTCAAAAGTCTCGAAATATCTGCAAGATCAAGATTTTTACACATCATGTGGAGCATCAATGTTGCTCTAGGGGGCTTACACACTTTTGCTTCACTATGATCAAGGAATGAGTCCATCAATAGATTAAAGTCTCCTCCCAATATTATATCATGAGGGGTTCCAACTGCTTGCAACATCACATCAAGATCTATAAAAAAAGCCCTGTTCATCAGCATTAGGTGCGTAAATATTAGCCAAAATCAACCTTTGCCCCTGAATTTCCTCTAAAACAATGACTCTTCCTAATTTCTCTTAACTCTGTTTGAGAAATTTGAATTGTATGTGCTTATTTATCAATATAATGACTTCCCTACTCTTACTTAAGCAGCACTGAAGAAAACATATCTTCCCCATATCTTCCCAAATTGTTCAGCTTCCTGCAAGGAAAGATGCGTTTCTTGAAGAAACACAATATAATATTTCCTACGTTTAAGAAATAACCTTCCTTCTTTTTACCAATTCACATTCCATGTGGAGCAAGATAATCCACTCATATTAACATGACATTTTAAAATGAAAGAAAAAATAAATTGTGCCAAAAACTCAATTATAAAGGCCACATTTCAACATTATTGCAACAATAAAGCCCCAAACTTCCTCCTGAACAAAAAAAATTTAAAAAAGAAAAATATGCGCACGATAGCACCAAATCCACGCCTACGAAAATTCCTGCGACAACTTTGCCATCGGATTGCTCACGCCTGAGGCAAAATTACATAACAGAAAATACTTTGTGAAACAAACTCCATCCAATAGAAGGCATAAGAACAAAGAACATGCAGATTCATCCACAGCTGTCCCAAAGGTTTGTTCCTCCACAAAACAAACTCCAGCCACCAGGTGGAACCAACACAAAAAGAAACAAAACAGGTGTCCTGGTTCCTCGGACGGTCCAGTATATATTTAACGAGTCGAGTTGACTCAGAGACCACATATGAAACAGACTATGATTTCCTCAGCCCATCAACTCTATAAAAGACATCTTTTGTTGTAGGCATGCAGATATTTTGCAGTCATCCTTATCACTAGCCGGGAACTTCAGTGTAAAAGCGATCTTCCATCAATGCAAACGTTTCTTGAAGGAGTGTCACTCCACAAAACAAACTCCAGCCGTTAGACGGAACCAACACAAAAAGAAACAGAAATGCCACCCAGGTTCCTCAGACAGCAAGAGTTAAGTACAGCGAGTCAATCCACTCAAATGAGAAACACCAATTGGCTTACTCACTCCAATGTTTTTGTGAAGGACAGTGCTTGCTTGGGGCATAAAAATACTTTACGGCATTAAAATACTTTAAAAGTGACCTTCCATTGATGTAAGAGTTTCTTGCATTCCTTGAATCGATCATGTTTCTGAGAACAAGTAAATGCTGTGTGGTATTGCCAAGAAAGCCTTCTTTTATTCCTTGCCTCACGTAACACATGATCTTTATTGGATGTTCTCAGAAATTTGGCTAGAATTGATCGGGGCCTGTCTCTCTACGCAGAGCTCCTAGCCTACTCTGTGAGCTCACTCGATTTCCAGCTTATGGCCTGTTATGTCGAGCAGACTCGGGAAGAGACCGTCTAGAAATTTCACCATATCTTGGCCTTCTTCGTCCTCAGGAATTCCAACAATTCGGACGTTGTTTCACCGGTTACGATTGTCCAAGTCTTCCAACTTTTCCCAGACTCGCCTCCAAGTCTCTTTGGACCGTTTCTCAACATCCGCCACTCTTGTAACCAACTCTCTGAATTTTGTCTATATGGCAGTGATCGATCGACGTATAAAAGCAAGATCCTCCAAATCAGCAACGACCTTCGTCAGCATTGCAGAGACGTTGATCAATTCACACCGAATCTCTTTCACTTCAACGTCCAAATTAAATACCGGGCTTGCAGTCTGCTGCACGGGGGATTCAGCTTGAGAAAGTAAGTGCCTTTTAATATCTCCAGAGCCTGAGGATTTTGAATTCTTTGACATATTGTCTTCCAAGAACACTTAAGAATCAGGGTGTATCGAATCTCACTGGTTTATGACACAAAAAGTATTAAAACTAGCAAAGTGCCTAGAGCTCGCTGTTCACACTTCCGAATCTTGCATGGCGCCACACGACTCCACTTAATGTTTTTTTTAACGCAGGATCTGAACCCGGGTCTCCCAGGCTGCTGATGCAACACGCTTCTGGCCATTCCAATATACCGACTGCCTTAGAAAATCATCTAATTGCAGTGAGTAAACACTCACCACTTAATCACTGATTCGGTCTATAAAATCTGCTTGTACATCCCTACAATACAAACATCCTACTCATATAATTATTTAAAGTCTGAAATTGTTTATGTTTCTTGAAAGCCCAAAATATGTGTGTGTGTGTGTGTGTGTGTGTGTGTGTGTGTGTATGTATATATATATATATATATATAGCATATCATTGGCTCTGTACTTGTATTTTGCACAATGACAATAAAGTTGAATCTAATCTAATCTATCTATATACACTCACCTAAAGGATTATTAGGAACACCTGTTCAATTTCTCATTAATGCAATTATCTAATCAACCAATCACATGGCAGTTGCTTCAATGCATTTAGGGGCATGGTCCTGGTCAAGACAATCTCCTGAACTCCAAACTGAATGTCAGAATGGGAAAGAAAGCTGATTTAAGCAATTTTGAGCTTGGCATGGTTGTTGGTGCCAGACGGGCCGGTCTGAGTATTTCACAATCTGCTCAGTTACTGGGATTTTCACGCACAACCATTTCTAGGGTTTACAAAGAATGGTGTGAAAAGGGAAAAACATCCAGTATGCGGCAGTCCTGTGGGAGAAAATGCCTTGTTGATGCTAGAGGTCAGAGGAGAATGGGCCGACTGATTCAAGCTGATAGAAGAGCAACTTTGCCTGAAATAACCACTCGTTACAACCGAGGTATGCAGCAAAGCATTTGTGAAGCCACAACACGCACAACCTTGAGGCGGATGGGCTACAACAGCAGAAGACCCCACCGGGTACCACTCATCTCCACTACAAATAGGAAAAAAGAGGCTACAATTTGCAAGAGCTCACCAAAATTGGACAGTTGAAGACTGGAAAAATGTTGCCTGGTCTGATGAGTCTCGATTTCTGTTGAGACATTCAGATGGTAGAGTCAGAATTTGGCGTAAACAGAATGAGAACATGGATCCATCATGCCTTGTTACCACTGTGCAGGCTGGTGGTGGTGGTGTAATGGTGTGGGGGATGTTTTCTTGGCACACTTTAGGCCCCTTAGTGCCAATTGGGCATCGTTTAAATGCCACGGCCTACCTGAGCATTGTTTCTGACCATGTCCATCCCTTTATGGCCACCATGTACCCATCCTCTGATGGCTACTTCCAGCAGGATAATGCACCATGTCACAAAGCTCGAATCATTTCAAATTGGTTTCTTGAACATGACAATGAGTTCACTGTACTAAAATGGCCCCCACAGTCACCAGATCTCAACCCAATAGAGCATCTTTGGGATGTGGTGGAACGGGAGCTTCCTGCCCTGGATGTGCATCCCACAAATCTCCATCAACTGCAAGATGCTATCCTATCAATATGGGCCAACATTTCTAAAGAATGCTTTCAGCACCTTGTTGAATCAATGCCACGTAGAATTAAGGCAGTTCTGAAGGCGAAAGGGGGTCAAACACAGTATTAGTATGGTGTTCCTAATAATCCTTTAGGTGAGTGTATATATATATATCAAAAAGTATACCTCTAACAAACTTCTGTGGCAAACAGATCAGCTGAATATAAACAAGTTCACTGAAACTGATGTATAATACAAGCGGAGACATTTTCAGAGATATTTATTGCAGTTAATTTAATTTTAAAATTTAAAAAAAAGTTAATTTAAAAATGCCTTTTTTTATCAGTCACTTGCCTGCGAACACACTCTCTCTCTCTCTCTCTCTCTCTCTCTCACACACACACAAGCAGCAGGTGCGCAAAGTGAGAGGGAGACAAGATAAGCAAAGATGGTTATACTGATCCACAAGGTTTAAATGGAAAACACACACAAAAATGTATCACATGTATAGTTATACATGTATATGTATAGCATGAGTTATTACAGCTTTTACTACTTACATTAAAAATTTGTGATCTTTATGCTGCACTGATCACCGGGACAGGTGAATGCTTTGACATCGCGATTCACGAATATCTTTTCCCTCATAAAGTATATATTCCAAGCAAATTAAACATTAATCATGATTGTCACTAGAGGGCGAAATGCAACTGTCGTTTCCGTAGCTCGTAGATACTGAAATTGGGGCATCATCACATGTCAGTCATTGATGCTCTATGAAAGTTAGGGCACACCAAGATGGCCGCTCAAACACTTCCGGTGTCTTCACCTCCTACTGGCAGTTTACAATTGCGTCAGCGACACAGTTCTATACATATATCAGTGTTTTTAATGCTAACTTTAAAGACTTTTGAAGGCAGACCTTTCATGAGCTCAGAGGTTAATGAATAGTATATGCTTCTGTTGAAGCCATCAGTCCAGGGCTGCATTTCCCAAAAGCATCGCAAGCTTAAGTTGATAGTAGAGACCATTGGTGCCAATGATGATGCAATCAAATTGTGTCCCTACACAGTCAAACATATTATATAATACAATTTAAATAGATTGTTTCTTTACATATGATCAACAACATTAAATCAATAGTTTAATATGTTTTTAGTTTTATTCAATTACATCATTCGCAATGCTTCATGGGATTGTAGGTAATTCCCTCATAAATAATGTTAAGTATGCATTCCGGTACCTTAAGTTAAATACATACAAAATACAAAAGAAAATCATTCAACTTAGCAGAAATATTTCAAATTGACCTCTCAGAGACAGGCATAATGTTTGGTGTTCAATTTACAATCCCTAGTATTTGGGTAAAGCAAAGCGCATGCACAGGCTTGATGAAATCTGTACCCTGAGAGTATACGCAACCTGTTTGCAATGAGGCTAACATTCAACACGTTCGTGTAACCAAGGAGGAATGAGCCTCAATCTGACTTTCACAATCTATTCTCCATAGTCAACAGCACTTGCTAAAAAGGAGGGAGATGCTTTAAAGGTTACTGTAAATGAGGCAGAAGCAATTAGCTGTCACCAGCTGATCTGTCATGCACAAAAGCCATTTGTGGAATGGCCAAGTAATTCACATCTACTGGTATTGTAGCTCAGGAACATATTAGAAATCTTGCTTCTTGTGGCAGTGAGCTTCAACATCCATTAAAGTTTTTCAGAAACAGAGGGAGAGACCCAACCCTGTATATTAGAATTGAAAACATACTTTAAGTCACTGTGATTCTGATGATGCCCCAGAATAAATTAAGAGGCTTTAGCTCACAGCTTCTGTGACCACAAAAACACAAGCTAATCCTGTAGAATTATCCCTATGAGCTTCAAATACTTCAGAAAAAACATGCACTTTTATGAGAAACCATGAACAAAAACTGGGCTGAAAATCTTTCTCTCTTTATGATGAAGGTCATTCTCAAGGTTTTAAGAAACATTCCTGAAAGTGGCCACTTATGGGCAGATCTAATCTTCTTTTCGCCCCTCAGGGCACTGACTGAACACATTAAGTTGAAAAACGTCACTGATGAAAGGAAGTAAACAATTCAACAAAAACATTTTTTGACTAAATTAATCATTTAGAAAATCACCAGGAATAGATTATTCCAGTTTATTTTAGAGCTGGACGATTAATTGTTAAAAGATCGCAATCTCGATTCAGACACCCACGTGATCTCATTTCTAAATGACTATTATTCTGCACGTTCAGTGGCATGCATTTCTAAGGCAGTCAAATTTAAATTCAAAATTCACTTCAAGATGCATTTTTAAATGTTGATAAACTTTATATTACATCTACAAAACACAGCACTCCTGCATGAAACGCTGAATAAACTAAAATGCAACGGCCAAAGACATTTGTCCAACACAGTGCTTTACAAACAGCAGGGTGCAGCCATGATTAACCAGGAGTGTGACTGAGTATCTGTTCAGATCAATATTTTAATAGCCACCGATGCTACAAAAATACCAGCATTACCAAGATCTGACTAAATTTGCTACCCATGCACAGTTTGATTACAGCCGGCTGCTTTCAAATGCTCACATTTGTGTGTCGGCCCATGCACTTTCGTCTTGTGATGAATGCAGTGCTCCTGCACGAGACTCTGCCTTGTTTCTAATCAAAATACACCTCTTTAGGCGATATTAATGTAAACACAGATCTTAATGAATTACGAGAGTGTAATCAGACTGGATTAAATCTGCATTGTCTGGACGAGATATTAAAGCAAACAAAGATACTAATGTATAAGCAGATGGGACAAATTCTTCAAAATGTTAAGTTTGTGCATTGTCTAAATGTATATCAGCTGCATGCTGTCTGTTATAGGCATTCACACATTCTTACTCCATCAAATTAGTATTAATGTATATCTAATAATCACACAGTAAATAGTGTAAAAAATATAAGTACTTTCATTTGCATTAAATTATCTTTTTAATGTTTTATATTCCAAAACATTTTTAATGTTTAATTGCTATTGTTGCTAAAATATTTAAAGCACTGTTTACTCTGTTCTCTATTTAACTATTGGCTCTTGAATAATTATTTCACAAGCTTGTAGCAAGTTTTACAAGAAAAACACTGAAGGCCTCGTTGTTTTATTTTTAAAATAACAGTGTTTTATACCAAGTTAACATAGAACTGTTAATGAAGCTTTTTCTGCTCATTTTGCTTTTTACTTAGCATGTAAGAAACAGGTTAAATTGTTCTTTTATTTATGAATGCAGTTTTTAAACAGGATTTCCCCTCCCCCAATAATCACAAGGTGCTGTTTGGTTTATAATGTTTTTGTTGCACCCCTTGTGGAATTAGGACATTTTAAATTTAAATATTTGATTAACAACTTTATTTCCTTTTAGTATAGATTGAAGCAGATAACATTTAATCAGAAAGTCTAGTAAATTACATGTCACTTTGTTGTCCAAGTTTTGTAAATCACTAAAATAAGAATTTTTTTTTCTTCAAATTCGTGATCATTATTCCAAGCCAAAAAAATGTGATTCTCAATTCATCCAGAATCGTGCAGCTCTAGTTTTTATCATTACCCAAATAGTAGCACAAAACCAATTCAAAGATTATAGAAAGGACGACTAAATAAGCACACAAGTTCAATCAAGTTATGTTACCGTTTATACACTGTCAAACTAAATTCATCCCATGAGACATGACAAGAAAAATAATAGACAACTTGATGAGGTTGTGTTTGCTAAAACATGTTTATCTGTGTGTTTCAGTATACACTACTTTCACAAGAATTAATAAACATTTACATCACCCACTCAACACACCCACTCAAAAGCTAAATTATACTAAGGCACTAAGTCACAGTAGTTATTTCCTTGAATCAGCTAATGACTTTCTTGGATTTTCTCCGGTTGCACCAGCTATACGCAAGTTACAAATTAGCCTAGTTGTGACATAAATGGGCACTAAGTCACAGTTTACGCACTACTAAATATTTGCGCGTTGCAGCATAAAATGTAGGTAGGATGTAGCCCTACATATAATCGAAATATTTACAGAAGACTTTGACTGGGACTGTTTGCATAAACATAGCCATTAATTTAAGACTGCACCTAACAGTTAGTTTGACTAGATAAAGACGCCATAGAAAGCCTGTTGCATAAAACAAGCTCAAATTGTCTTTAGTACGACAGTCTAATTTGTATTGCATTGTGGGAAAATTAGGACACTGAACAGCTTGAAAAATGGCCGACAGTGTACACTCAATACAGTTTTCATTCCCTGAAAATATTTGCTTAGAGGACTACAGTGCTTCAAAATGGATTCTAATGAACAAATTTAGTGATGTTAAGCCTAGTACATAACTAGTAATCTGGTAATCAGAAGGACGCTGGTTCGATCCCCACAGCCACCACCATTGTGTCCTTGAGCAAGGTACTTAACTCCAGGTTGCCCCGGTGGGATTGTCCCTGTAATAAGGGCTCTGTAAGTCGCTTTGGATAAAAGCGTCTGCCAAATGCATAAATGTAAATGTAAGCCAAAAGAAAAAAAAAGAAAAAAAAAAAGACACATGACATTTTGTTACCATCAATGAAGTCAAAGTCTTCTACAAAGTTTCAACTGAAGCCCCCAATGACTCAGCTGACAGTTATTTTCCATGGCAACATGGAATGCAAACAAAAGTTAGCCTGGGGGTGAGCTGGCTTATATTTTAGTCTTAAATTAGACTGATCTTTTATGCAACTGACTGAAAACAATTATGACCAACATTTTAGACTATTAACTAGTAAGACCAGACTAAAACAGTTTTATGCAACCATCTCCAGTAGTAACGGTTGGAATAAAAAAGCAAACTGAAACATTAAAATTAATAAATGTCTATTTTTTCTGTTGTAATAATATTTATTTATCGTCCCTTTTTTATTTTACATGCAGTTCCTATATATTGGTTACACAGGGCAAATATATTTATCTAATCTACTTTTATTGCGTATCATATTTTAATGTGGATATAATTTATTACAGCTGACAGTTACATGAGCAAACAAGGTTTGAACATCAACCGTAACAAGATCAAATTGAAGTTCACGGCTTTTTAACACTTCAGTGTACAAATTTGAAGGCTGTTTATTGGATCAATACAGGAAAACGTCATATTATGTGACTACGCATTACTTTACAGAATTTACGACCAACAAGTTAAGTCTAGCCTTAAGAACAGGTGGTGCAAATTAAGCACTGACTTAGTAACAAACTAACTAGTAGTTACTAAACCCGTAATGTGAACATCACGTCCCAACTTACGTGAGACCTTACGCATAGCTGGTGCAACCCTACCCAGGGGCGATTTATTGTTCATTTATTATAATTACAACGTTTTTGAACCATAGTGTGAAATCTGTGACTTTAGCTCTCACCTGGGTGACGCCGAACAGCCACTAACAACCTAGAAAACTTCATTTCAGATGGAGGAAAATGCTTAAAAGACCCCTTAGGCACCTTAATTTTCTCCGAAACAGCTTGTAAAGTTACACCGTTCACTTATTTTGTTAATATATTTAAATTAATAATAATAATGACGACAACAACAACACAGCTTTGCCAGACTAGTTTAGCGGATCTGCTAACATTAAAACTCCCACATGCGGAGTAGGCTACTTTCTGTATCGTGCCGCGTACACAAGATTAAAGTTAAAACAGGGACACACACACACAAAATATTTTCTGTTAAACTTCAACTGATAGGCTATCTACCAGAACCGATGTACGCTAATGCTACATTTTTGTCTTTTACTTTTAAAACTCATTATTAGCCCACCTTTCAACCCCAGCTGTGAGAGTGTCTGTTCACATCCTGCCAGGTCTTCTGATCTGCACATGAAGATGAATCCACTCCTCCCTGCTCAGTGTAAAACCACAGGGCGGGGTCACATGCACCCTCCTCTAGACACTATTTACCGTACAGTCTGTTTACTGTGCTCTGTCCATCACTGGTATGAAAACTGATTGCCAAATTTTTGTTTTCCCTGGAAAGACTACGGAATCATTGAGATTCATGTACGAGTTGGTTGGCTTGTTTCAGGTTAAGTTTTTCATTTTTGTTTGTTTGTTTTTTTAGATAATCCACACGAAAAAAAAAAAATAATCAATAAACACTAGCAAGATTTTCTTCATTTTTATTTGAAGTTTTTGCACAGTTTTTCTAAGAATTTTTAAATGGTATTATTAATTATTCATTATGTCCTCACAATGGAAGGGAATGATTTTGAAAAAGAAAAAAAAACTTTGAAGCGCCAAAGTGCACATAAAGGCAGCATAAAAGTAGTCTATAAGTGGTTAAATCCATATCTTCAGAAGCTAATTGATATATGTGGGTGAGAAACAGATCAGTATTTAAGGGAATAGTAGCCTACACCCAAACATGAAAATTCTCTCATCATTTACTCACCCTTATGCCATCCCAGATGTGTACGACTTTCTTTCATCTGCTGCACTCAAATTTTGATTTTAAGAAGAATTTCTCAGCTCTTTTAGTCCACACAATGCAAGTGAATGTGTGCCAAATTTTGAAGCTCCAAAAAAATCACATAAGTCAACACAAAAATAATCCATAAGACTCCAGTGATGAAATCAATGTCTTCAGAAGCAATATGATTGGTGTCGGTGAGAAACAGATCACTTTCACAGTCTTCTTCTTGTGTTTTTGTTAATTCACATTCTTCATGCATACTGCCCCTACTGAGCAAGGAAAATAATTTTGAGCAAAAATGACTTAAATATTGATCTGTTTCTCACCCACACCTATCCTATCACTTCTGAAGACATGGATTTAACTTATGGAGTCATATGGATTACTTTTATGATGCCTTTATGTGCTTTTTGTAGTGTCAAACATTTGGCACCCATTCACTTGCATTGTATGGAACAACTGTATTCTTCTAAATATCTTAATTTGTGTTCTGCAGAAGAAAGAAAGTCATGAGGGTGAGAAAATTCTGAGAGAATTTTCATTTTTGGGAGAACTATCCTTTTATTATTTTCATACACTTTCAGACACTTTAACTTATTCAGTGTAGAAAGTACTTAAACTTTTGTGCAATATTTTTGCAGTGCAAGTGTTTAAACAGTCAAACTTTTAATGTCATGCTGGCAAATACCAATGCATGCAGTAGGCAATAAATTATATTAGATCTTCCTTCAATACACAATGTTTGAGGAGGAGGAGAAAGTCATAAAAATGTATTGATTGATTGATCACTTGTGCTTATTTATTTATTTATTTAACTGTTCCATAACTTGTGTTTATGAAGTGCTGTGTCACACTGTTACAAGACAGAAATGTGTTGAAATTCACAAGGTTCGGTTGGACCCCCCGTGCCAATCTGACTCAGACCAAAGTGAGGTCAGACCTGGCTTACGCATTACTGGAGGGACACAAGTCATGCCTTTGTTATGAATAAGAGTTTCCATTATTTGCTCACTACATACAGGCAAAGCTGTTCATAAGCTCTGTCCTGTTACTTTGACACAAAGTCTTTGTCCATATTTAATGTTTTGTCCTCTTGTAAATTGTTTTTTTTTTTTTTATTAACTTTAACAAGTAATTCTACCCTGTCAAGATCAGATAGCTCATTAGGAACAAAAAGTGGGTTTGATGCATGCCATTGTGGCAGTATCCTTGGATCCATATTATGCAAAGAGTAAACTTATTATAGCATTTGTTATGTGCATGGGTCAGACAGGGATCCTAGGCTAAAAAAACACACAACAGTTTCTAGTGTGAAAGTTTAAGATGAAGAGAGCGTTTTCTCTACCTTTTTGTGACTTTGGTTTATATATATCTCACCCCCTTTCCCTTTTCTCACCACCTGTAATGTAAATAAAATTGACATATAGTTTACCTATGCTGACTTTTCACTCTTTCTCTCTCTTCCACTGGGAAACCAAACAACCCTGTCTTTTGTCCTTGTGTATATGCTGTACCATCACAATCAAAAACATATTTGTAGTCCAGAAGGGAGGTTTGATATGGATGATCTCTAATGTCAGCTAAAATTTAAGAGGGTGCCGTAGTAAAGTTTCCACACATGCAGACATGAGAAAGCAAAGATGTGATTAAAACACAGATAATATTTCACTATTTTGCTGATGAAATGTTAAGAGGGCAGATGAGAGGGAAATGAATGTCTCATTAGCGGATGAAAGAATGATGACATGACGGCATTGTTAGTGTGATTACATTTATTAGAGAGGGCCAGAGAGGATGTTGAAATTGTTAACTTTGTAACAGACCTGTCTGAATGCCCTCAGCTCTAATGTCATAGGTTTATTCTCAGAACCTGTTTTCTAGTACACAGATTAAGCCTAGTTGACTAAACAAATTTCTTTGTGAAAAAAACTGGGTTCTAAGTCAACCAAGAGGGGAAAACCATGAATAAAATGTTGAAAGTTCAGACTCTTTAGATTTATGTGTGTGTGTGTGTGTGTGCGTGCTCGCGCGCGCGCATATGTGTGGACATCCTATTGTTTTGAAAATAAAATTATATTATGGAAACAAACCATATTTGAACTAAAATTTTAAAGCATTATAAGTGTTATGCTTGAGTAACGAGGCAGACGAGGAGATGCGGATCCAAACGCAGTTTGAACTTTATTTCGTGAACCAAACAGGAAAACACAAAGGAACAACCCACGATGGGGAAATGAAACAAAATAGCGAATTAAACACGAGGTAAGCAACAGGGGACTCGAGGAGGAAACACACACCAGGTAGACATCAAACGACGATCGACGGAGACTGAACAAAGACACAGGGTATAAATACATAAACAAGGGGGAAAGGGGCCAATGAACGAACAGAACTCAAACAAGATAATAAGGTGATTAACAGAAGCAAACGGCAAACTAATGAGGGCAGGTGCAAACAATGACAGGGAACACGAACGCTAACAGAGGACTATGGAGTTACATAAGGGACTAAAGTGAAAACTAAGAAGTGCAAAAGTGACAAGATGGAAAACAAGAGGGCAACAGTGAAACAAGACAGGGTAACCGTTACATAGCCCCCCCCCTCCTCAAGGATCGGATACCAGACGATCCTTGACAACAAACGACAAAAATCCACAAGGACAACATGAGGGCACCAGGGGCAAACAGACAGTACAAGTGGGCACATGGGCAGACAGGCAGACCAGGGGGGCACACTGGGCAGGCAGGAAGTCCGGGGGGCACAGAGGGCAAGACAGGCAGGTCCGGGAGGTGCCAGGGGCAGACAGGAAGTCCGGGGGGGAAATGAGTCAGTCCACGAGGGCACAAACGAAGGTGAGAGAGTCCACGGGGGCACAAGTGGAGATGAGGGTTAGGGGCCCAGGGAGGTATCGACCGGGCAGGGACAGGTTTTGACGCTCTGGGAGCGGGCCATCGGGCAAGGACAGGTTTGGGGAGCCTGGGAGGAGGCCACTGGACGGGAACAGGGTCAGGAGGCCTGGGTGGAGGCCACAGGACAGGGACTGGATCAGGGGGCCTGGGAAGAGGCCACAGGACAGGGACTGGATCAGGGGGCCTGGGAAGAGGCCACAGGACGGGAGCAGGGTCAGAAGCCCTGGGAGGTGGCCACAAGACAGGGACCGGGTCAGGAGGCCTGGGAGGAGGCCACAGGATAGAGGCCGGCTTTGGTGGCCTGGGAGGTGGTCGTGGGCCAAGGGCCGGTTCAGGGGACCTGGGAGGTGACCACGGAACAGAGGCCGGTTTTGGTGGCCTAGGAGATGGAGTGGCCACAGGGGAGGCCAGCGGCGCTGCATGAGGCGGAGCCAAGGAGGACCTCTGAGGCGGAGCCGAGGGAGGTGATGGCTCAGAAGGCCCAGAAGGCGGGGCTGAGGGAGGCTCAGGAGGTGGAGCTGAAAGAGGCTCAGGAGCCGGAGCCGAGGTAGGCGGCACCGTGGGAGGCTTTAGGAGCGGAGCCCAGGAAGACTCTGGAGGCTCTGGGGGCAGAGACGTAGGAGGCTTGAGTGGCTCGAGTGGCGGAGCCGTAGGAGGCTCGGGAGGCTCTGAGGGCGGAGCCGTCGAAGGCTTGAGTGGCGGAGCCGTAGGAGGCTCGGGAGGCTCTGAGGGCGGAGCCGTCGAAGGCTTGAGTGGCTCGAGTGGCGGAGCCATAGGAGGCTCTGGAGGCGGAGCCGCAGGAGGCCCTGGGGGCGGGGCTGCAGGAGGCTCGAGAGGCGGAGCTGCAGGAGGCTCGAGAGGCTCTGGGGACGGAGCCGTAGGAGACTCAAGAGGCTCTGGGGATGGAGCCCTGGAAGGCTCGAGAGGCGGAGCCCTGGCAGGCTCGAGGGGCGGAGCCCTGGCAGGCTCGAGGGGCGGAGCCCTGGCAGGCTCGAGGGGCGGAGCCCTGGCAGGCTCGAGAGGCGGAGCCCTGGCAGGCTCGAGAGGCGGAGCCCTGGCAGGCTCGAGAGGCTCGAGGGGCGGAGCCCTGGCAGGCTCGAGAGGCTCGAGGGGCGGAGCCCTGGCAGGCTCGAGAGGCTCGAGGGGCGGAGCTCTGGTAAGATCGGAGGGCGGAGCTCTGGAAAGCTTGGGAGGCTTGAGAGGCGGAGCCCTGGTAGGCTCGAGAGGCGGAGCTCTGGGAAGCTCGGAGGGCGGAGCTCTGGAAAGCTCGGGGAACTCGGACGGCGGAGCTCTGGAAAGCTCGGGGAACTCGGACGGCGGAGCTCTGGAAAGCTCGGGAGGAGGAGCCCTGGAAGACTCGAGAGACGAGAGACTTGGGAGGCGGAGCCCTGGTAGGCTCGAGAGGAGGAGCCCTGGAAGGCTCGGGAGGTGCTGGCTCTAGAATGGGCACGACCACTGGCGCTGGCTCAGGGACGGTCGAGGCCGCAGGCGCTGGCTCAGGGACGGTCGAGGCCGCAGGCGCTGGCTCAGGGACGGTCGAGGCCGCAGGCGCTGGCTCAGGGACGGTCGAGGCCGCAGGCGCTGGCTCAGGGACGGTCGAGGCCGCAGGCGCTGGCTCAGGGACGGTCGAGGCCGCAGGCGCTGGCTGGGTTACCGTGGTATGTGCCGGCTTAGGTTCGCCGGGCGCTGATGGCAGAGTCAAGGGGGGTTTAGGGCATGGGGCTGCGGCAGGCGGAGGCTGGAGCACAGAGACCACTCCCTTTCTCCTCTTCCTCCGGGCTGATGCGACTGGCGAGGCTGGGATGCTGTTCCTGGTCAGCGTGGGTTCAGGCTCGCTGGCCGTGATTGACAACGACTCAGGCTTGCTGATGGTAGAGGCCGTAGGCGCTGGTTCGCTCACTGCGACATACGTGGCCGCTGGCTCGCTCACTGTGACATGCGTGGCCGCTGGCTCGCTCACTGTGACATGCGTGGCCGCTGGCTCGCTCACTGTGACATGCGTGGCCGCTGGCTCGCTCACTGTGACATGCGTGGCCGCTGGCTCGCAGACCGGGGCAGGCGTGGGCTCTGGCTTGCAGACCGGGGTAGGTGTGACAAGGGGGGGCCCCGGACAGCTGAAGGGTCTCCACAGTGGGTGGAGGGGTAGGGTCCTCCTCCACGACGCCCACGATGAGCTGTGAGCCGCAAACTAGTAGGGTCGCCTCCAGGAAGTCGCAGAGCGTCCAGCCGTGCGTTGCCTGTGGCAACCGTCCCTCAGCGCCGCGTTCAGATTGCCCCTAAAGAAGGCCACCAAGGCTGAGTCCGGGAAGTCTGAGACACTCGCCAGGTTCAGGAAATCGTGGATGTGGTCTTCAATGGGGCGGTCCTCTTGCTTTAAGCAGAGCAGATGGTAGTTCGCACGTTGGACTGCTGGATCCATGGCTGCTGGGTCGATCGTTCTGTTATGCTTGAGTAACGAGGCAGACGAGATGCGGATCCAAACGCAGTTTGAACTTTATTTCGTGAACCAAACAGGAAAACACAAAGGAACAACCCACGATGGGGAAATGAAACATAAAATGGGGAAATGAAACATAAAATAGCGAATTAAACACGAGGTAAGCAACAGGGGACTCGAGGAGGAAACACACACCAGGTAGACATCAAACGACGATCGACGGAGACTGAACAAAGACACAGGGTATAAATACATAAACAAGGGGGAAAGGGGCCAATGAACGAACAGAACTCAAACAAGATAATAAGGTGATTAACAGAAGCAAACGGCAAACTAATGAGGGCAGGTGAAAACAATGACAGGGAACACGAACGCTAACAGAGGACTATGGAGTTACATAAGGGACTAAAGTGAAAACTAAGAAGTGCAAAAGTGACAAGATGGAAAACAAGAGGGCAACAGTGAAACAAGACAGGGTAACTGTTACAATAAGTCATATAAGTAAAATGTCAACCATCAACTGCTCTCCTTTTGATACTGAACTTGATATTTAGTCAACATATCCAAAGTGTCCTAGAGTACAGTAATTGAAGAGACAGTCCCTCTGGAGCATTGAGCACTCAATAATTCATAAAGCTTGATTGTGATCTCAGGATGCTCTGGTCTCTAGTTTATGTATTTGAGATTGAACAAATCTGTTTTAGAAGGCCATATCCTTTGCAGTGATGTTGCCACCGCATACAACATGAATATGTGGTTAATAAAAGGTGCACTCTAGCACTGCCATATTGCATATATTAGTGTTTCCTACACACTTGCTTGACTGAAAGAAGAAAAAACGATCACCAATAAGTGTGGATGGCTTGAAGTTCGAAGAGTGTAATAATTCAACTGCTGACTGCCGGTACACACCTCAGGCCAAAAGGTGTAAGGCAGATTGGTAATTTTTTATAAAAAGAAATAAAGAAAATTACTTTAAATAAAAATCGTCCACCCATTCTCAAGCCAATGATCTTCAACACAATTCAGACAAAAAAAATACAAAATACAAAATAACTGGGAAAAAATCTCCTTAGTTTTCTCCTAAAAAATTAATACAAGAGATACTTTTCAAACCACAAAAGAAAAGGAGAAAAAGGGCCCACTGACCTTAGGTCTTACTTCAAAGATAAAATGACAAGCTCTATTTTATTTTGGTTCTATTTTTGTTTTCAAGGTCAGTTCTGTCATAGTGGCTTAAATTGTTTGCTTTCTGTTGTTTTTTTTTTTTTTGTTCTTTGGTAAATTCTTGTGCAGTGTAGTCATCTCAAAGAGTCCCCTCTGCTGACACTGTCTGACTATCTCAAAAACACATTTAAAACACTGAAATATGCTGTAGATTAAGACCAAAGGCATTATTGTTGTAAAAGGTAAAGGTTTAAAAGTTGTAAGTACTTTTAAAATACAGTTGAAAGTACAGTCCTGGTTCAGTTTAAGAACAAGTTCAAAACTAACATCAACACAGTGGCGTCAGTTCACCAAAAGCCAAGGTATGGCAATTTCTGATGACGTCATCCAATCTACATTATGTGACAGCATCAAATCAAGTCCCAAATATTTTAATGAATTCTTCACTATATCAATATGTGCTGCAGCAGCCATCCTCAAATATCACATGGAAGCACCCATTTACACGCTAAATACTCAGCTTCATACATAGGCTACTTGTACTACATACTGAAGACATGTGACAAACTGAAATGCGAGCACAGGTAGAATGATAGTAGAGAGAAAAACAAAATGTTAACAGCACCTGCCTTAAATACAATGCAGATGCATTTAAAGATAAATCACATAACTTTGTTCATAGCCCTGCAAATGAGTTGCTGTTATAAGTCTTAGCTTCTGATGATCTTTATTTCTTCTATATTTAAAATATATAAATTAATCAATTTATTTATATTTATCTAAAATAGTTTAATATTTATGTAAATATTAACAAATTAAATTTAAACAATGTCAACTTCAAGTGTTTCTCCAAAACATTGCTTCAAAGAGTTAAGTAATTATTCAAGAGCCAGTAATAAAGCAGAGTAATCAAATAAAGAACAGAGTAAACAGTGCTTTAAGTTTTTCAGTAACAGCAGCAATTAAATATAAAAAAAAAAAAGATTAAAAAAACATTGAAAAATAATCTAATGAAAAATAGAACTAGGCTACTTAAAATATTGACATAACATGTACTGCGTAATTATTATATTTACAGAACCAGTACATTTACAATTTGACTGATAAGCAGACCTGTCATTGAAATGTTTGGGCGTAATGCTGAAGTTAACTAGCAAAAGAACGTTGAGTGATCTATAAGGCACGGATCGGATATTTTTAGATTTTTATCCTGTCTGTATCACGTAATACATTAATGCCTGTGTCTTTATATAATTTCTTGTCAAGAGGGGCATTTTGAGGGGGGGTTAGTAGGGGTAGCTCAGCAAGCTCAGTGAGTAAAGATGCTGACTACCACCCCTGGAGTCACAAGTTCGAATCCAGGTCGTGCCAAGTAACCAAAATGGCCCAGTTGCTAGGGAGGGTAGATTCACATGGGGTGGCTCGCTCTCGGTGAGGTGCGTAGTGAGGTGTGTGTGGATGCCGCGGAGAATAGCGTGAAGCCTCCACACACGCAACATCTCCGCGGTAACACACTCAAGGAGCCACGTGATAAAATGTTCGGATTGACGGTCTCAGACACTATTACTAATAATAATAGTGTATTTGTTTTAGAACCCATTTACACCTGGTTTTAAGATGCTTTTTTGGTGATCCGATCATATGTGGTCAGCAAAAAACAAAACAAAACAAAAAAATTGGTCTAAACTAAAATAATGGTCAATTCTTCTTGAAATGTTGCATTTGCTTAGAATTTATCTGGGAGAAAGAGTGCAACTTTTTTTTGTTTGTTTTTTTGCTGCTGCTGCTTTCTTTCTTTTCTGGCTTTGTTGCTCTTCAATGTCATGCAGTAACACACTGACAGAGTGATTGATGTATGTCGTCATGAAACAGAGTCCCTCCCCTCCAAATCCGATCACACGTGGCCACCAGAGATGCATTTAAGTGACCAGATGTTAACAGTGATGTGTCACATCTTAATACCAGGTGTAAAGTCCCTGATATACAAAATTGAAGAATGAACGGGTATGACATAATTTACAAGAAAATCTTGCCAAAAAGAAGGTGTTTTTTAGTTTGTTTCGGTGGTTCATAACAGCTTGCCAGGACGAACTAAACACCTTCTTACTGTCATTGGTCTACGTCGTCGATAGGTGTGACATAGAGCTCCACCTACCTTGAGGCCGACAGCTAATTCTGTTTATGTTCTTTAGTCAGTCAAAATCAGTCAACATGAACATCTGTGAAAATACGCTACATCTGTACAATCGTTCACGTAGAGAAATTTTACAAGATCATATTATGCCTTTTTTTGTTTTTGTTTAATTCATATACAGAGGGAATCTATCTATTCAAATACCCTCAAGTGCCCATTCACTCATGTGCCATCTGCAGCGAAAGCCATTCACACATCTGCCCAAAGTAAGATATGCATCACTTATCATCATTCTTTTGTTTGTTTTTTTCCCCCATTAACACTCTTTTATACATCCACATTGCAGTAGTATCATCATAAATTGCGATATCAGTGCAAATAATATATCTGGCCATGTATAGCGTGTTGTTAGCTCAGTACTCCATGAATTAAGAATGTAAACATGACAAATATAAATGTTTCTACTGCATATATATTACTTAAAATCATTGTTGAGTGGATAAAACAGCTTATTTTACTGACCTCGTGTGAATTCTACTGATAAAATGAGGCGCAGAGTCTTTGATAACACATTGTATTGTCACATTAGTTAAGGTTTTACATGTCATCTTCAGCGTCCTCCTCATATTTAAATGTACCTCTAAACACCATCCTACATTGATGTGGCAGGTGTCTGAATGTTCACAAACGGTATACTGTTGTTCGACTGTTTCAAACTTCATTTTACCCCTGAACAAATAAGGAAGAACTTTTACGGAACTATATCAGGGCCTTAAATGTGGTCTTAGACCTGTTTAAAACCACCACTCCTTTTAGAATTTGACTTGCTAGGTGAAAAAAGTTTACACAGCTTGCGTGACACCTGTGTGTGTGTTTGAATGTTCAAATATCACTTGTGGTGTGGGTGTATATAGTGTTGCATTGCATTGCTCACAGTCTGTTTATAAGTCTTGATTGCACAGATGGTAAAATGCACTGCATAACTGGTGAAAAAAGAATTTTGCTCCTCTATATACTCTGCCGTTCAAAAGATTGGGGTCACTTGCCTGAAATGTTTCTCATGATCTTAAAAACCTTTTGATCTGAAGGCATACTTAAAAGTTTGAAATTAGTTTTGTAGACAAAACTATAATTTTGCCAAAATATTAATTTATTTAATTACAAAACTAAAATTTTATAAAAATGTAAAACAAAGTTTTGAAATGGATGACTTGGACCAAATAATTAAAAAAAGGAGCCACTAAGTGCCCAACATAGATGGGAACTCCTTCAATACTGTTTAAAAAGCATCCCAGGGTGATACCTTAAGAAGTTGGTTGAGAAAATGCCAATAGTACATTTCTGCAAAGTGTGGCCACTTTGAAGATGCTAAAATATAACATAGTTTTGATTTATTTAGGCTTTTTTTAGTCACAACATAATTCCCATATTTCAATCTCTATTATTCCATATTTTTTGATGAATTTACTATTATTCTAAAATGTGGGGAAAAAAAGAAAGAAAGAATAAGTGACCCTAAACTTTTGAACAGTAGTGTACTTCTATACAGCTTAAATGACAATAAACTTGACAACTTAAAAAATATAGAAAACATTATTTCAGACAAGGCTCATTAAAATGTCACTGCTTTAAATTTTAGAAATTTTTAGTAACACTTTACAATAGGGTTGTATTTGTTAACATTAGTTATCTACAGAGTCACGTGACAAAATGTGAGGAGCTGACTGTTAGTTTTAATAATATTTGTGTCATAAACTGGTGAGATTCGATACACCCTGATTCTTAACTGTTCGAAGAAGACAATTTGTCAAAGAATTCAAAATCCTCGGGCTCTGGAGATATTAAAAGACACTTACGTGCTCAAGCTGATTTCCCTTAGCAGCAGGCCGAAAGCCCCAGACACAATTTGGACGGTGAACTGCAAAAAATCTGGAGTGAATTGATGAATATGTTGGCAATGCTAACAAGTTGTTGCAGACTTGGATGATCTCACTGTAATACGCTGATCGTTCACTTCCGATGCAAAATTCTCTGAGTTGGTTACAAGATTGTCGGACGTCGAGAGACGGATCGATTATCTGGAGTCATCTGAGAGGGAATTAGCTGCTAATCCACTAGCGACCAAGGGAGATTTGAAACATGTTTTGGAAAAATGGGAAGACCTTGATAATCATAGTCGGTGAAACAACATCCGAATTGTTGGAATTCCTGACCATGAAGAAGGCCGAGATATTTTGAAATTTCTAGACGGGCTCCTCCCGAGTCTGCTCGGCATGACAGGCCATAAGCTGGAAATGGAGCGAGCTCACTGGGTCCCGGCTTAGAGATTGGCTGAGGGAGACAGGCTCCGATCAATTCTGGCCAAATTTCTGAGATCATCCGAATAAGATCTTGTGTTACGCAAGGTGAGGAGTAAATTAAATCTCTCTTGGAAGAACCACAGCATTTTGTTGTTCCCAGACTTTGCAAATTCGTCGAGAGAAACGTGATCGATTCAAGGAATGCAAGAATATCTTACATCAATGGATAGTCTCTTTTCACTGATGTTTCCAGCTAAACTAGATACTAAGGTTGGCCGTAAAATATTTACATACCCACAGCAAGCATTGGTTTACATAAAGACATTAGAGTGAGTAAGCCATTTGGTGATTTTCATGTTGCCGCCTAGTGTACCTGTTTTGCTGAACATACACCCGACTCCCCAAAGGTTGATTTTGGCTTATTTTTACGCACCTAATGCTGATGATCGGGGCTTTTTTTAATATATTTTTAAGGGATGTTGCAAGCCTCTGGCACCCCTCATGATATAATATTGGGAGGAGACTTTAATCTATTTATTGACTCATTCCTTGATCATAGTAAAGAAAAAGTGTGTAAGCCCCCTAGAGCAACATTGAGGCTTCACAGGATGTGTAAAAATCTTGGTCTTACAGATGTTTGGAGATTTTTGAACCCATCTGGTAGAGACTATACATTTTTTTCATCATTCCATAAGATTTATTCTAGAATATATTTTTTTAATATATATATCAAGGCTTCTGTTGATTGCTCAATTCGAAACATCTTAGTCTAGAATCACGCCCTGGTGAGTTTAGAGGTGTTTCCACATACAGAGAAAAATAAATCATATAGTTGGTGCTTTAATGTATCCCTTTTGCAAAATCCTGAATTTCAACAAATGTTAAAGGCTGAAATCAATGTATATATGGAGACCAACTGTTCTTCAGTATCCTCTGTGGGCGTGGCTTGGGAGGCACTTAAGGTGGTTCTTAGGGGTCGGATTATACTGTATGCCTCATTCACCCAATAATCCAAGAGGGACAAAGTAGGGGAAGTAGAGGAAGCTTTTGGCTAGATATATAAAGCCGATTCATTTCAGATTATTTTACTCTGGATAGGGGGTGTGACATTCTCAGTTGACTTTTAGTTTGTGTACTTTTATTTTGACATTTCCTGTTTAGTTCCTGTTTCCTAGTCTTGTCTATTCCTGTTTTCCCTTGATCATGTGTCCGGTTTTCATTGGTTTATTGTTTGATTACTTTGATTCAGTTCTAGTTTGTCATTGGTTTTAGTTAATTGTCTTGTTATCTTGTTTTATAGTTCTGTTTGTTTATTGGCCTTTGTCACCCATGTCTTTTGTATTTAAACCCTCATGTTTGCCTTTGTAACTTGTCAGGTATTGTTTGTGTAACCCTGCTGTTCAGCCATAGATTAGCCTAGCCTCTGTTTTGTGTAACCTTGTAGTTTTGTTCCAGTCCAGTCTTAGTCCAGTCTTAGTCTTAGTCATTTCTTGTCGTGTCTAGTTTTGTCATTATTAGTTAGGTCCTTGGTTTCTTGTTTTGTTTTCTTTCACACTTATAGTTAGGGATATTGGTTTCACGTTCTCAGAATAAACTGCACTTGGGTTCATCTTTACATCATCATCATCAACATCGTCTCAGCCTGTTTTGTGTCTTCAGCGTTACAGGGGGATGCGGCAGGGTTGCCCTCTATCCCCATTAAGGTTCTATCTTGTCCTGGAACCATTAGCAGCCACGATAAGAAAGGAAGATGATTTTCCATGGGTGGTGGCAGGAGGTATGGCGCATAAACTTTTGCTTTACGCCGATTATATTTTATTATTTGTCTACAAACCCACTAGATCTATGCCTTGCCTGCACAGAATTATTAATTCATTTTCTAATTTCTCGGGATACAGAGTCAAGTGGTCTAAATCCGAAGCTCTGGCTCTAACAGCGTACTGCCCAGTAACTGCTTTTCAGCCAGGCACCTTCCAGTGGCCTAAACAGGGCATTACGTTTTTGGGGCATTTTATTCCGAGCAAAATTATGTGATTTAGTTACGGTTAATTCTGACACCTTAATAAAGTTTTTGAGCAATGTGGACTGGTGGGCTTCATTACATTTATCTATGATTAGGAAAGTTAATGTTATTAAAATGAATTGAATTCCAAAATTCACTACCTGCTACAGTCTCTCTTATTTCAAGCAATTTGAAAGCATAGTGAAGTCCTTCATTTGGAATGGTAAGCATCCCAGATTACATTTCAATAAATGACATAGGCCGACTGACAAAGGTGGGCTAGGCCTCTTTCCCTTTTCTAATGGTCAGAGTGGACTGTGAGGGGGGTTACTACACTCGTTGACCTATATGAGAGTGGAGTGTTGAGATCTTTTGAAAATATGGTTCAAAATTGTAGGATTCACAGATCTCAGTTCTTTAGTTATTTGCAGCTGCACCACCTGCTCTGTACTATTTGGGGGTAAGATACACTCCCCTAAAGCAGCTGGAAGTGGTGATTACTGGGTTTGGAAAAGGCCATTAGGCATCAGTGTATTACTCCCTGCTAATTCAGAGTCTGGGGACGGAGCTTCAACTTCTCTCAAGAGATTATGGGAGAAAGATCTAAATTTAGTATTGAAAGTTGGCTTTTGTGCTCGTTTCGTGAGTGGTATTCAGAGATGGGCAGGGTGGCAGCATTTGAAGATTTGTCATATAGAAGGCTAGGCAACATAGATTTGTTCATTAAGAAATGGGGCAGATATTTAGCTTTTTTAGAAGGCTCTTTGGGAGGGGCAGTGGAGGGAGACGTTTTGTAGCATTTTTGTTTTTTAAAGGATACTTTATATGTTTTTTTTATATATTGCAAATGGATTAATGGAAAGGAGGAGGCGAGAACCGGCTTGGCAATATAAATAATATTTTAATGAAGAACTTAAACGAAAAGACAAACACACAAAGGTGTCAGACAGCTGCCCGCAAATCTCTCTCTCTCTGTCCCACTGTAGTCTCCAGTCTGCCTTTATCCCTCTCTGAGGCTTGATTAGCCTGCTTAGGGGCCGGGTGTGTAGCATCACGACCCAGCCCCGCCCTCCGCCCTGTCACATATATATATTATATATTAATTGGGGGGGGGTGTAGGGGTGGAAGGGTTGTAAATTATATAATGTTTTTTTGTTTATTTATATATATATGTTATATGGAACACGAGTTAATATTAAAGGGATCATTCA
The DNA here is from genome assembly GCF_025860055.1 of Xyrauchen texanus. Lineage (NCBI taxonomy): Eukaryota > Metazoa > Chordata > Actinopteri > Cypriniformes > Catostomidae > Xyrauchen > Xyrauchen texanus. The sequence goes on along the minus strand of NC_068297.1, from coordinate 15,048,477 downwards.
CCCAAAAATTTGAATTCTCTCATTATTTACACACCCTCATAATATCCCAGGTGTGTATGACTTTCCCTCATCACCAGAACACATTTGAAGAAAAATTTAAAATTATCTCCGCTCAGTAGGTCCTTAACATGCAAGTGAATGGAGATTTCTCTTTTGAAGCTCCAGAAATCACAGAGTCAGCATAAAGACGAATCCAGTAGTCCTTGATACGAATCCAGTGGTTAAATTAAGGTCTTCTAAAGCGACATGATTGCTTTTAGTGCGAAAAAGATAAAGATAAGTCCTTTTTTCACTCTAAATCATGCTTTCTATCAGGAGCGGTAAGCGTGTGGGACATAATCACATTGACAGTTGAAACGCGAGAACCGAGGCAAGAGCGTCACAGCCGGAAGAGCAGCACTGTTTAAAAGTGACATTTTTATGAAGAGGAGGAACATTGTAGAGTTTCTACAACTTCTGTATAATTGTTCAGACAAGAAGATGAGTTAACACTAACAACATTAACAAAGACATACTGAGGGAACTAAATGTGCTTTGTTCTGTGGGTTTGTGGCATGCTGACTTCCCATGTGATCATGTTGGTTGATTTTGTTTGTGTACATTTGCTTAGTACATTAGAATCTTACATGTTTTTTGTGAAGCCTGTAACCATAGAGATGGTAAGAAGGAGAGCATTATCATCACAAGTGGAGACAGAACCACAGAAATGGAATGAGGGACACAGAGTGTGGGTTCTGTACTCAAGGCCCCTCCTTGAGCATTTTCAAAGAAAACACTAATCTCTCTTTCTGATTACTTGTTTTAAACAATTCTAAGACATGCTCATAGAGATTTATTTCACCTCAAAAGTGTTGGAAGGTTTGTTGCTGCCCTTCATCTTGTTTCTGTGTCTTTTTGATAAATGTTTGCGTGCTCTTATGTGCTTGAAGCATGTCAAGCTCACCTTGGATACAATACCAAGAAAGCCTTTTAACTACACAGAGCAAAAGGCAGACTCTTCTTTTCCAATTGAGACTATTAGCTGTTTCCTCCTGAGCATTGTATTTTTAATTGATAGTAAGCACAGACTATTGGGCTTAATTTTCTGCATTGTCAATACTATCAGTTGTCATGCTGTAAGCCATGTGTAGTGGGACAAACAGTGGGCATTGCACAGTTTTTTGTCATTATTGTACCACGCCTGTGGGTGCATTGGTTGTCCAATCATAGGCCTTTAGGGATCCTATAAAATGGAACTGTAGGGCACTGCTTGTTTTTCAGAGCACCGCATCACCGCCTGAGGACCACCCATTCTGGTTTTGATCCCTTCTGCTTTGGAGGTAAGTTTGTTTGGCTAACTAGCTAACACTAACATGCTTGGTTTGATTTAACTGGTTTGATTACTTGGCAACATTGCCTGCAGAATAATCGGGTATTTTAGGAAACCTCTCGTCTGATTAAGCCTACGGGCAACATTCTCCGATGATGCTGCTTTGTTTGTAGTTGTTTGTCTCTAGCTGTGGTTTTGTCTTTATTTGTTTGTCTCTAGTTGTGGTTTTTGTCTTCAGTTGTTTGGTTGTATGATGTTTAGCCTTGAACTATTTTTAGTTAAATTTTTTGTTCTTCTTCTTTGGCTCAGTATGACTGAGTATTGTGTGAATAATCACCTCCATTCAAGTATTATATTTGTGGTCCTGTGAGGTTATTTGTTTTGTTGTTGATGTATTGTGCTCAACTGTTCATAGAGTGGTTGAACATATGAACCGTTGTTTCACATCTCCAATTTCCTACCTAACAACTTTGACCACTCCCTTGTGCTGTTGTAGTGTTTTTTTTTTTTTATGGTTTAACTGGAATTCATTATTTTTGGTTTTCTATTGAGTTTATTATTTGTGGATAACTTTTTTTTGTTTCTGTTTACAGGAGCCGAGACCCAGGGCAGGCAGCTGGCTTGCGTCCTTGTGCGGTGGTGGTACTTCTGTCACTGAGTGATGTGCATTCACTCTTTACCTCATTTGTGTGCTGATGTGTGCATGGTGAGATTTGTGCACTGGGTGGGTAAGATTTCATAATAGGAGCCTTGTGCTCGTCAGCTAGCCTACCTGCCACTGGTAAGTCCCGGTCTCTTGTTTTGTAGTGTTTGAGTTCATGTGTGCATTTTTCTGCCTGGGTTATAGACTTTTTTAAATGTTTTAAAGTTACTGCTTGATAATTGTAGTAAATAAAGATTTTGTATTATTGTTATCCACGTCTTTGGTCTTTTTCTTAACAAGTGAACCTGTGTGCCCTTTATGGGTGATTTTAATTTAATATTAATATTTCCCTGTGTAACAGGGTGGGGTAGACGGCTACATTTACATCTTTAGTTCCCCGTCTGTCGCTCACTTCGACGTTGTGTTGAGTGAAGCAACACTAGGGGACTTCTTGAAGGCCTCGGTTACCTCTGAACTTGAGAAAAGGCCAATGAGAAATTGGCAGACAGAATTTGCGTGTCCCTCCCCCGACATACGGGTATAAAAGGAAGGAAACATGTGTCTGTCCATCCACATTTTTTTCTTCGACTCCGAGTGGTTGTATGATCAGCGAGATGAGATCACTTACTGTTTCACTCACCTCTGCAGAGCTTACACTGTTGGATCCTACGGCGCATATCAGCAGCTTTCTCCTTCTCTGCACGGCAGTTCTACTTGCCCCTGGGCACTTTGACAGCGCTTATTACGCCCCGGCTCTAGGGGAATACAAATCACCAAAGAGGTGCAACAAATAATTATTGGGTTGGGGAAATGGAATCCCAGAACGCATCACTCCGGTCGACAACCAAAAACTCATGCACAAAATTGAACCCACGTGCGACCGAACCAAGAATGAGCTCCCAGACAAGTGCCAGCAGCATCCTTATAAAGACCACGCCCTGACTGGACAACCAATGGCGTTCGTGCATCCCGATCATTGGACAACCTATTAGAAATCAGAAAAACAAAAAAAAAAACAAGAGAGAGAGAGAGAAAAAAGAAAAAGACAGAGCAATAGAGAAAACAATTAGCTACATAAACACAGGTCGTAACACCCTCACACACAAAGAATCTACATAGAATGTAGATTTACTCAGAGTTAAACGACCGTGATAGGGCATCGGCCAACACATTATCCTTGCCTTTCTTAAAGCAAATTTCCAGATTAAAATCTTGGACAAAGAGAGACCAGCGCATGATTCGTTGATTTGAGTTTTTCATCCTAGACAAAAAAACTAATGGGTTGTGGTCTGTATATACAACCACCGGAAGAGAACTAGAGCCAATATACACCTCAAAGTATTGTAAAGCCATCAAAAAGGCTAACGCCTCCTTCTCAATGGTACTGTAGTTTAACTGATGTTTCAGGAATTTCTTTGAAAAGTACCCAACAGGGTGTTCAATCCCATTTTCATCATCCTGCAGAAGGACAGCACCACCACCTGTGGCACTTGCATCGACATCCAACTGAAATGCACATGAATAGTTTGGAGCCATTAAAACAGGAGCACTACTCAAAAGGGTTTTAACGGAATCGAATGCAGTCTGGCATTCAGTAGTCCACTCAAAGATTTGTGACACATGAAGCATATTTTTTAGAGGCAACACAACATCTGAGAAATTTTTACAAAATCCCCGATAATAACCAGACATTCCTAGGAATCTCCTGAGTTCACGTTTCATACGGGGCACTGAAAAATCTGCAATAGCTTGCACTTTCAAGGCAACAGGTCGGACCTGCCCTTGCCCCACCTGTTTCCCTAGGTAGGTAATTGTCGCTTTACCAAACTCACATTTGGCCAAGTTAAGAGTGAGAGATGCCCCCAGTAACCGAGTAAAAACAGTGCTCAAGGTTGTCAAGTGCTCATCCCATGTATTTGAATAAATAACAATATCATCGAGGTAAGCTTTACAGTTGGAAACATCGCCCAGCACTCGACTCATGAAACGTAGCTGGAGCGTTGCGCAGTCCGAACGCCATCACCCTATAATTAAGAAAATCATCCGGGGTAACAAAAGCAGATATTTCGGCCGCGCACTCCGTCAGGGGAACTTGCCAGTACCCCTTTAGCATATCGAGTTTCGTGACAAAGCGCGCAGAGCCTACTCTATCGATGCAATCCTCCATAAGCGGGAGGGGAAACGAATCTGGTTTTGTCACGGCATTTACTCTTCTATAATCCGTACAGAACCGTTGTGTTCCGTCCGATTTCGGGACTAATAAACAGGGTGAACTCCAGGCGCTGAAACTCGGAACTGCGAACCCATTCGTGACTAAATATTTTACCTCGGCCTCCATGACTTTACGTTTAACAGGGTTCACTTTATAAGCACGTTGCTTAATTGGTGAATGATCACCAACGTCAATATCATGCTTCAGTACTTGAGTACAGGTAGGGACGTCTGAAAACAACCCCAAGAATGAATCGATCAACTTTACTATATCAGTACGCTGAAAGTCAGATAAATATGCCAGATGAAGTTTTAAATCCTCCAAAATCATGGAGTTATTTAATCTGCCACCCAACACCAGAGTACTCTGCAGATTCAGCCCATCTTCATCAACATCACTGTCAGAAGCAACCACGATCGAAGCTACTGGAATGATAACAGAGCTTTTTAACTCCATATCTTCCCCACGACTCACATACAGCTTCAGCATGTTTACATGACACACGCGAGTTTTCCTTTGCCGATCAGGAGTCCGAACAACATAATTCATCTCATTTAGCTTCTTATCAATGACATACGGTCCAGAGAATCTAGCCTGCAACGCAGCACCCTGGATTGGCAATAAAACCAAGACCTTGTCCCCTTCAGAGAACGAACGAGAAACAGCATTCTTATCAAAACGCTTTTTCATTTTCACTTGCGTACATTCCAGTGCAGTCTGAGCTAATTTACAAGCATTATGCAATCGCTCTCTAAAGGAACTGACATAGTCTAGTAGATTACAATCCATTTTTTTCTCAGTCAGCCAGTTCTCTCTCAACATTTTGAGTGGGTCCCTTACCGTGTTTCCAAAAACCAATTCGGCTGGGCTAAAGCCTAATGACTCCTGAACACTCTCACGGACAGCAAACATAAGAAAAGGCAACCCCTCATCCCAGTCTTTCCCTGACTCGGCACAATATTTACCCAGCATGGACTTCAAGGTTTGGTGGAACCTTTCGAGAGCACCTTGGGACTCTGGATGATAAGCACTAGATGTAATGTGCTTAATTTTCAGTTGGGCCAGTACCTGTTTAAATAGTCGTGACATAAAATTTGTTCCCTGATCCGTTTGGATCACCTGTGGAAAGCCGAAGGTAGAGAAAAACGTGATTAAGGCTTTCACCACAGCCTTCGCTTTTAATGAACGCAACGGTACTGCCTCCGGATAGTTGTCGCACACATAAGCGTAAGCAGGTAGACATGTCCAGATCTTGTTCGCGGTAACGGTCCAATGCAGTCCAAGATTACTCGTGCAAAAGGCTCTCCCATGACAGGGATAGTTTTAAGTGGGGCAGGATGTATAGTCTGGTTAGGTTTTCCTATGACCTGACACACATGGCACAAGCGACAGTACTGAGCCACATCAGATTTAATGCCAGGCCAGAAAAAATAGCGCAAAATGCGATGGTAAGTTTTAGCAATGCCCAGATGTCCTGCTACATTATCATGGGCCACACTCAGAACTTGTTTTCGAAAACACTTAGGCACAACCAGCTGAAAAACAGTATCCCAACCTAAACCATCAGATCCTGCTGGAGTCCACTTCCTCTAACACCTCATTGTCCCAAAAGTAACCTATCGATTTATACTCAATCTCCTTTAAATTAAACGCTACATTCCTGCAACGCAATAACGTAGTGTCTTTTTTCTGTTCATCAGCAATCACGTCTTTATTAATGGACAGCGACAAATCAGCTGATTCTAGTTCAGCACCACTAGTCGCAGACAGCGACTCAGAATCAGACAGCTCAGATTGTACAATGCGAACTTCACCTTTAACTTGATCTTCAGCTGCCAAAAAGGTATCCGAAATATCAATCGAATCATCAAATTTACGCGCCTGAGCCCGCGTAACTACACATGCTGAAAACACTGACGGAAACTCTGATGCTAGCTCACTGGAAGTAACAAAATCATACACTGGGTTTTCAATAACCTTGGGAAATGGGAGTACTTTCCCTCCAGCGAGATCGTTACCTAGAATTAACGCCACACCATTCACAGGTAACTTGTGCCGCACTGCCAATTTTACACAGCCTGTTACTAAACCGGATCGAATGTACACATTATGTAACGGTACTTTCAACACCCCCAACTCAATTCCTTGAATGAGAACATCAGAGCCACAATAACTTTTCTCAGAAAATGGCAACATACTAGCCAACACAAACGACTGATTGGCCCCTGTATCCCACAGCATGGTTACAGGGACTAAGTCTTGCTCAGATCCACTAAGAGAAATAACCCCTTGACACAAAAAAGGATCATACGCGGCATCAATATTCAAACTAAGTTGACTGCCAATTTTCTTAACAAAACCAACACTTTTGGCTGACTTCCCTTTATTTTTATTTTTCAATGAGGGACAATTCGCAATCAAATGACCAAGTCCGTGGCAGTAAAAACATTCACGGGCTTCAACTGGTATTACTTGCTTAGGTAGACCTACTTTCGAACTTTTAGCATTTTTCTCTGAGGACGGAGAATAAAATTCACGACGTACAACAAACGCATTTTTATGAGTCAGAGTAAACTCTGCACAGACGGCAGCCTCAGCAAGAGTCAAAACTCTCTTTTCGTTCAAATAAACAACCACTCTGTCTGGCAATGAATTTTTAAAATCTTCAATTAAGATCAGCTCACGGAGATTTTCAAAGTTAGCGACTCTGCTGGAGTGACACCATCTATCAAAAAGCACAGTCTTCTCCCGTGCATATTCCACATAAGTTTGAGAGGCAGTTTTAACATGTGCGCGAAACTTCTGCCTATATGCCTCTGGCACTAATTCGTACGCCCTTAGCACCGCACTTTTTAGTTTATCATAGTCCAAACTATCACTCACAGACAAGGTGGAACAAACCTCCTGGGCTTTCCCAGTTAATTTACACTGTATCAAAAGAGACCAAACCTCTCTCGGCCAGCGCAACGCAGCGGCTATACGCTCAAATGCGCCAAAATACGAATCCACCTCATTATCTCTAAATGCGGGCACCAGGGTTAAATGACGACTAACATCAAAATCAGCAGAATGACCAGAAGCCCCAGACAAAGGCACAGAAGGTGAATGATGGTCAACACTATTGGAGAGTACATCAAATTGAGTCTTACCTGAACTGGGACGGCGATCATCAACCTTAGTTTCCAGTTCACACTGCCTAAAACGTAACAGTTGAGTAGTGTGCTCCTGACGTTTTATTTTGAGATCTAATTGCTTTAACTGAACAGCTAGTTTTAAATCCTCCGAGTTTACACCACTAAGTGAGCGCAACACAGGATCTGAACTCGCAACATCAACGCTATCTTCATCACTTAGCTCAACGTTAGAACTAGACTGCAAAATACCCTGGCTAATTAATGCAGTTTGAATTACGTCTCGCAGTTGCTTCTTTCTAGCAGTTTTTAAAATTGCAATATCATAGAAGTCAGCGATTAAGTATAGATCAACCTTCCGACAGGACTCCAAAGCTTCACACGAGGGAGCCTGTTTAAATGCCTCAATACTAAATTCCATTTATCAACCTACAACTTCGCCGACACATATGAACAAAACTGCCAGTCAAAAAAAAATTAAAATGGTACTCACCAGCAAAGTCGCAAACTTCTTAATTTGGATCGAACGAATTTCCAAATCAAAAAAGGCGGATGAGCCCCCAATTATTACGCCCCGGCTCTAGGGGAATACAAATCACCAAAGAGGCGCAACAAATAATTATTGGGTTGTGGAAATGGAATCCCAGAAAGCATCACTCCGGTCGATAACCAAAAACTCATGCACAAAATTGAAGCAAAAAGTAAGTAATTTATTAAAGAATAACAAGTGAAATAAAGAGCAAATCTTCAAGGTGTCCAAAAGGCCAAAACAACAAACAAAACGAATATAGAAAGTAAAAGGGAAAATTAATAACCTACTCAAATATCAAAAGAAAATACATTTATCTTACCTAACTCCCTGCCCAAAAAACAGAGATCAAACAATTACAAAATAAACAAGGCAGGACACCCCTACGCTCCACACTGTTAAGATGGTTTAGACCTTAGGAGAACGGCTCAAAGGTTATCACAAGATGCACGTTCACTTGAACTAAATAAAGTTTCTAATACACAATTTGATCATCGGCCGGAGGAGGGATTCCGGAGCTCTCAACCCACGTGCGACCGAACCAAGAATGAGCTCCCAGACAAGTGCCAGCAGCGTCCTTATAAAGACCACGCCCTGACTGGACAACCAATGGCGTTCATGCACCCCGATCATTGGACAACCTATTAGAAATCAGAAAAACAAAAAAAAAAAAAACAAGAGAGAGAGAAAAAAGAAAAAGACAGAGCAATCGAGAAAACAATTAGCTACATAAACACAGGTCGTAACAGCGCTGCTAAAAGATAATTTTTGTAAAAGAGTTATTTCCTCTAAAAGAAAAAATACACGGCTGGCGTTGAATGTCCTTTTGAGGACGTGTCTTTATAAAGATGCCCTTCCGACCCTGTGTAGTTCCTGGATGCAGTAGATATCTCTCTGCTCCTGATGGTCACAGGCGCTGCCTCGTGTGTCTGGGTAGCGATCACACTGAAGCGGTATTGTGTATGGTTCTTGTTCTTACTGCGAAAACCTCACCATGGCTTTCATTCTTAAAGAGGAACACCACTCCAGCTGCCCCCCACGTCGCTCCTCCTTCCCACAGGATTGATTTCGCCGGGTAGATCCCCACGAACCACCCACCCCCTGGCATGTTCGTTGATTTCCGTTCGAGCTGAGAGCGGCTCGCCTCATGGCCAGTCTTTTTAATCCCCGCAGGGGAAACGTCCTTTTTACTCCCCCTGTCTCCCAAACGTCCTCGAGGACCCGGAAGGCTACCAAGCATTCCTGAGATGGATGACTCAGGGAACGAGACATTTGCTCCGGAGCTGGTAAGCAGACCACTCCGCCCCCCCGGTGGAGGGCCGGGAGGAGAATCCTCAGTTAAAGTTATTTTCTTTGCCGCACCCCCTTCAGGCTGCGGTACCAACATTCTCAATAATGGAGCAATTTCCTCTTTCCCGTGTCACCAGGCCTGCAAATGCCGTTCTCACGGCAACCCAGTGCCACACTTCAGCAGTCCCAGCACCCCGGACGTGGACACCTTGCCTCCGGACCCACGACTGCTGCCCCTCGGCCTACCGGTTCTGACGAATCCAGAGAATGTCTACATGGGACCTCCTCCTCCGTCACTAACCCACCCGCTGCCAGGTGTGCGGAGCAAGGTAAGTGCTTCGAGACTTCTCAGCATCAAAGCCTCGGGACATGCTCGCACGGAGCTCACACTTCCCAACCCGTCGCGCTGTTTGGCCAGGACCATCTGACTCGGCTACGTGATTCATTTCGCCAGGCCCCCGCTCCCTTTCGCCAGCGTCCGCTTTACCTCGGTGCACGGTGAAGACGCCAACACCTTGAATGCAGAGATTGCGACCCTTTTACTCAAAGACGCGATAGAACCTGTCCATCCAGCCGAGATGAAGAAGGGTTTCTACAGCCCTTCATTGTACCCAAGAAAGGCGGTGGCTTACGACCAATCTTGGACTTGCGAGTTTTCAACCGGGCACGCAAAGACACCACACCATGGAGTGGTGGTGGTGTAGTGGTCTAAACCACATAACTGGTAATCAGAAGATCGCTGGTTTGATCCCCACAGCCACCACCATTGTGTCCTTGAGCAAGGCACTTAACTCCAGGTTGCTCTGGGGTTGGGGATTGGGGATTGTCCCTGGGGATTGTCCCTGTAATAAGTGCACTGTAAGTTGCTTTGGATAAAAGCGTCTGCCAAATGCATAAATGTAAATGTAAAATGTAAGACACATTCTAACTTGGGTCTGGCATCAAGATTGGTTCTCAGCGGTAGACCAGAAGGACGAGTACTTCCATGTCTCTATCTTGCCTCAACACCAACCCTTCCTACGGTTCACGTTCGATGGCCAGGCATATCGGTACAAAGTCCTCCCCTTCAGCATGTCCCTGTCCCCTCGCATCTTCACGAAGATCACAGAGGCAGCCCTTGCCCCGCTAAGGGAAGTGGGCATTTGCATACTCCATTACCTCGATGACTGGCTCATCCCCACAGGGACCAGGTGCTCAGGCACCTCAGCCGTCTAGGGCTTCAAGTCAACTGGAAAAAGAGCAAGCTCACCCCGGTTCAGAGCATCTCTTTTCTCGGCATGGAGTTAGACTCCGTCTCAATGACAGCGCGCCTCACCAACAAGTGTGCTCAGTCGGTGCAGAAAGGCCTCACCTTATTCAAGCCAGGCACAGAGGTCCCTCTAAAACCATTCCAGAGGCTCCTGGGGCATATGGCATCCTCCCCGGTGGTCACGCCACTGGGGTTGATGCATACGAGACAGCTTCAGCACTCGCTTCTGACTCGAGTCCCAAGATGGGCATGGTGCCGTGGCAAGTACTGTGTGTTCATCACCCCCACTTGCCTCCACACTTTCAACCCCTGGACTTACCTCTGTTTTCTGCGGACAGGAGTCCCCATACAGCAGTTGTCCCCATGCGTTCTGGTCACCACAGACGCCTCCAAACAGGGTTGAGGCGCCATGTGCAGAAGTCACGCAGCCACCGGCTCCTGGACGGGGCCACGGCTGGGTTGGCTTATCAACTGCCTAGAGTTGCTGGCTGCTAATACAGGGCAAGCACGTCTTGACAGCCAGAGAGCACCGCTATGATAGCATACTTAAATCGCCAAAGTCGGCGTGCACTCTCGTTATGTCACAACTCGCCCACCATCTCCTCCTTTGGCACCAGCAGCGACTCACCGTCATGAACGTCCACGTGGGCACTGGCCAACGGCACATCCCTAGCAGACATGTGCAGAGCAGTGGGCTGGGCAACACCAAATACCTTTACAAGATTTTATAATCTCAGGGTTGAGTCAGTCTCGTCCCATGTTCTCTCAGGTCCGAGCACGTTGAATTCAGGAATGCGGAATGTCTGACCGGGTGTTCTGCTTGTACATAGTGCCTTTCCCCTCCATTGAGGGGATCACGTGCGCTCTTTCCCCAGAAGAGTCCACTAGCACTCCCTGGATATTCTTCCTCCCTAGCCCTATAGTCCGTGAATTCAGCAAAGGAATTCCCCAACCAGACCCACTATGGGTACTAAAATTACCCCGTACTGGTATAGGTGCTCCACAGGATGGACCCTTGTGGATTAATCCACCTGTGTGTATTTTCCACGGTACAGTCCCCCTACTGGCGGACACGCATCTCCCTTTGGCAGTCCCCACTTCCCCCCGGTCGCCTTGTTTGTAGCAACTCCTCCCTCGCAGCAGGTAGGATCTACCACCGTGCCATTCCCACATGTGCCCTGAAAACCCATGTGACGTATTTCGTCACTCTTTACCTCCCCAGCCTGGGCAGGTGGTGGTCTCTGCAGGGTCTTTTCCCCCTGAAAGAATAGGAGTTGGAAAAGAACGCCTTCCCTGATACATGTTATAGCGTTAAGATGACCCCAGCCGCTTTAACTCTATGTGGGAAACATGGAGAGAGAAAAGGCACGGCTGGCATGGCCTGCTCCCGACACAACTCGACACAACGTCGAAGTGAGCGACAGATGGGAAACGTCTAGGTTACTGTTGTAAACTCTGTTCCCTGATGGAGGGAACGAGACGTTGTTTCCCCCTGGCCACGACGCTGAACCTAGCCACTGCTATGGCCGAACCTTGTTCTTGGCTCCTCAGTGCAAAATCTGAATGGACAGACGCATGATTCCCTCCATTTATACAGGTATGTCCGGGGGAAGGACATGCAAATTCTGTCTGCCAATTTCTCATTGGCCTTTTCTGAAGTTCCAAGGCCTTCAAGAAGTCCTCTAGTGTCGCTTCACTCGACACAACATCTCGTTCCCTCCATCAGGGAACAGAGGTTACAACAGTAACCTAGACGTTTTGCCCTGCTTGCCCCTAACCCAATGCCACACATGCATGAAAGTGACAACTTGATCAGGAAAATAATTATGATTATTTGAGGATTTTGAAATCAAATATTATTGTTTGCTGTATGTGGCATAATTTAAGCAGTAGTTTTTTATTTTTTATTTAGATGTGTGTTCAATGTGTTAAGATGTGTGTCAAGGATCTTAGTTCAGGGGCAACAGAGGAGTCAGGAGACATCAAAGCATGTTCAAGGTTAGTTCTTTTATTCTTCTCTCCTTTAGCATACAATCAACGGTAACTGTCGATAACAAAGAAATTGTGAAGCACTCTAAATAATAAACACTCACTAAATGACAAACACTCTCTCTGTTCGAGGCTGTCATGCTCTCTTGGTCACTCTCCCTCTCCAGCAGACTGACACGTGACCACACCCCCAGTGCCACAATGTGTATTCATAAACCTGTTTTATTTTAAACTGTAAACCATAGATATCCATTTATAATTGCATTTGTTAGCATTAACAAACATCATTACATTGCATAATGCATAAAAGATCATTAAAACTGCAGTGTTGCCCATATATACCAGTGAAATCTGGTGCTCAAAACCCCGGAAACATGGTTGCCTACAGTTTGATGTCAATGTAATTTCATCTATGGCTTGTCATGTGTGATGATGTTCAAAATTATAGACTTGTTTTCCAGTAAAAATATTTAAACATCCTTAAAAATAAGATATATTTCCTGAAGTTTTTGTCTTTGTGTTTCGTGTACTAAACCCAAAGCTCACAACATTTTGTTAGATTTATGCTTAAAACAACAATTTGCCAATGGGCTAGGGAAAAATAAACCTAATTCAAGATTCTGAACAAGTCATTCTCAATGTCATGTACTGTGTCTTGTTTAAATTATATTTAGAAATGTTGTTGCCTGAAGAGAAAAAAAAAGACAAATACTGGCAAATAATTTTAAACAAATAAAAGAAGAGGAAAAAAGAAAAGGACAAATAAATAACATTTTCTTGCAGTGTGGTACTGTGCACATAAGTAGATGTGCAAATTCATTGTATCAATTCTGGCTGCTCAGAGTAGTCATCAGTTATTAACTGATGACAGTTATTAACTGATGACAAGTCTGAGCAGCCAGAATTGATCTGCTTGCCTTATTTGTGTGTTGTGTTCCTAGTGGCAACACCCAACACACACCCAAACACAGAAGGGGAGAGAGAGGGAAAGAGAGAGCATGGTAGTAGGTCAGATTACCACGATTTAATGACAGAATCCTTCTACACAATCTGCCACACCTTTAACTCATTAGCACTGATCAATAATGCACTGCTCCCAGCACACAGGCTTTATCTTGCTGTCAGTGTTGCTATGACAACATAACAACCATAGTGTTACAGCACCACAGAGGCAGATGAAAAGATCAGCCAGAATAAGAGATAAAAAAAGATAATGTTAAGAGATGGGAACTATTGGATCATGAGGGTCATTCATGTGACAATTATATTTGAATTTGGCATAAATATATCAACAGACAGACATAAATATCTTCTGACCACTGTAATTCAGTTTGTGCATCTAGCCCCATTTAGCTGATGCCTTCTACAACAATAAATGATCTGTGGAACTGCCTGCCTTGATTAACCTGACAGCTAATGTCTTGCTAAAGATCGCAATGGTGATAGATCAGGTGAACTTACTGGAAAATCCATGATGTTCAAACCTATTACAACATTTGTGCCACGCCCTCATGGATTCCATAACCGGGCTGAAAGACAAGCTCTTTTTAACTCCATAGTCAGCAGCATAGAGATCCAGCATACCTGGTGGTTTGATGTTACAAAAGACCATAAGGTTATGACTATGAGTCTGACAAGGTCGTGGCCTAAATTGACAGGAACTAAAAATGAAGAAATAATTTTTTCCCAACTTTTCTTATTTCTACTTTTTTAGTTACTGTCAATTTAGGGCATGACCTTATGATCTTTTGTAACATCAAACCACCAGATATGCCGGATCTCTGGGCTGCTGACTATGGAGTTAAAAAGAGCTTGTCTTTCAGCCCGGTTATAGAATCCAACAGGGCATACACAGTCCTCTCAAGAACAAGGGACCAGCTGTCACCTGTAACTGAACAGTAACCTGTACCTGAAGGGTTTGATGCAGCTTAAGATGTTTTCTTTTACTGGTTAAACACAACTGACTCAAATCTATATGTCTGTCTGTCAGTCTATACAGTACTGTGCAAAGTCTATCTGTCTTGTCTAATCTGTCTGTCTGTCTGTCTGTCTGTCTATACAGTACTCTGCAAAGTCTAAAGCACAATAGATGTTTAAAGGGGTCATATAATGCCATTTTTGTACAAGTTAATATGAATCTTTAGGGTCTAAATGAAAACTTTGTAATATACTTTTATTAAAAATTCTCATTAGTATTTTAAGAAAACACTAATTTTACCTGCTCAAAAACAGCTCTGATTTCAGCACGCCGTTTCAGTGCATATGACTTTAAATGATAATGAGCTTTGGTCACCCCGCCCCTCCGTAAACATTAGCCACATTCATTGTGAAGCGTGCAAGCGATTTGCAAAGATTAATATAAAGGTTAATAAAACGTTACACTTACTTCTTCTGGAGGTGTAGAGGGAATATAAATAGTTGGTACCGAATCTTTTTTCAGCAGCAGCTTCTTAGCAAAACCAGCTTTATACTGACCCTCATTTATAAAGCAGTCTGGTGAAAAATGATTCGCGCAAACATGAACGCATTGACGTTGCTCGCGGGGAATATTCCCATCGTAAACAAAACTCAGCCACTGCGTCTTCAGCGGTTCAGATTTAGGAACATCAAAATGACTGCTGTGTTCTTTATTACACCGAAGAACAAACACCACAATCGCTTAGGCGCAATTCTGCTCTAGTGTATCAACAATGATGACGGACTATGATTGACAGCTCGCTCACGAGCGAGGGCGGGTCTGTGTTGAAACACTGCTGTCAATCAACAGTCCTGGGAGGGGCGTCCGACCGTGTGACGTCACACGGTCGAACGGCTCGATTTGAGGCAGGGGAAAATATATAAGGAGATTAAAACAAAAACACTGGATGGATTTTTATCATAATAGGATGGTTGTGTACAGGCACAGCCAACACACATTTCAGTACAATCAACTTGAAAAAGTGCATGTACCATTATATGACCCCTTTAACAAAAACATTTGTTTTAAGACAGTTATTGTAGATCATCTGCTTGAGAGTGTCAATAAGAAATATTCATTTTATTTTTCAACTTTCGTTTTGCAAATCAAACAGAACAGAATAGAAGAATAGGGAGCCCTGCAATAGGATGGCCCCTACAGAGTCCCCACAGAACATTGAGTCAGTCTGGGATTACATGAAGAGACAGAAGTAATTGAGACCTAAATACATGGAAGAACTGTGGCAAATTCTAATAGATGCTTGAAACATCCTATCTGCCACAACCTTGAAAAACTGTGCCAAGTGTACCAAGGGGAATTGGTGCTGTGTTGAAGGCAAGGGTGGTCACATCAAATATGAATTTAGCTTTATTTTATGTTTGTTGCACTTTGTATGATGTCTATTGATGGATAAAAACAATTAATGCCATTCTTTTTTAAATACAAAATTTGTTACAAGAGCGTAACAATTTTTGCACAGTACTGTGTGTGGAGATAGATAGATACATACATACTCTATTTATACCCTAAAATGATTTTAACCTCAGATCACATCACACACATACAAACACACACGTTGGTGTGGCTATCCTTATGAGTACTCTCCATAGACACAATGATTTCTATACTGTACGAACTATAGAATATATCCCCTAAACCTAACCCTCACAAAAACCTTTCTGCATTTTTACATTTAAAAAAAAATCATAGTTTAGTATTTTTTTTTTTTGTTTAAGCGATTTGAATTATGGGGACACTAGAAATGTCCTCATAAACCACATTTATAGCATAATACCCTTGTAATTACCAAATTGTAACCTAAAAAATTTGCTTCTAAACCACCCAAACCAACCTAAAAAAAATTACTCGTAAACCACACACACAATGTCATTCCGTATATATCCAACAACCTTGCAACTCCTAATAGTGCTAATGAATGCATACAACCCAATTTATTAAAGTACAAAAATAGATAAATTCATAACAATTTATACAGTATATACACAATTAAAACGGTGTGCTTAATATATGTATGCATGCTTCAGTTCAGCGTACATCTTACAGTTTTTCTCAATTCTCGAATGAGAATAATATTTTTTTAAAACAATTTTAAAATCTCTGAACAAATAGTTTATTGTTCACACCAGATTTGAATATCTTATTCATTTAGTTGATTCGAAGTGAAACTGTCATACTTCTCACAACTTCTAAATATTATTTTTAATCGTGTTAGCCATCACATGCAAAATGATCCATTCAATTATCAAAATCTGTCAGACATACATGTATATTCCATATATATCTATGACATGGAATGTTTGTGATGTCTGCAAAATCTCTGGCCAGACCAACAAGAGCGACAGTATGTCCACCAAGAAGATGTAAACTTGTAGTGTTATGTACTTTGAGGAGTTACAATTTATAGTTTTTTACAGAATTACTGCAGGTTTTTTAATTGTTGCTGGGTTTTTTGTAGCATGGGTGTCATTTTGTGGCAATTTTTTGTTCACTATACATGACTTTACATGTAAGAAATGTGTAAAAATGGACACAAATGACATTTGTATATAACAAACATTTCCAGGATTGACTGCCATGGTGAAAAAACATCTTAAAAATTTTACCTGAATACATACCTGTCAACACTCCCGTTTTTCCTGGGAGTCTCCCGTATTTCACACCCATCTCCCACTACCCTCCCGTTTTGTTATTTCTCCTGGGTAACTCCCGTAATTTGTATGACCCAAACATCCTTATATGAATAATCTCATCAATATATTATTCCAAGGTTGTCCAGTTGCCAGATCTTGTATGAAACGAATCATACTCACACAATCGACACTTCATACAAATTTCAACCTATTTGTGACCTAAACCTGGCAACCTACAACCTAGTTGCACTGTTGGTAGATGGGAGGAGAAGTCTCAGGTGGTGCACCGGCAAAAAAAAAATATATCTATATATATATATGTAAATTTAACAACAGCTGGATGGAAGAATTCAATTTCATATTTCAAAGCCATATCGACAATGCCCACAGTTTTTGCAATGTGTGTCGCACTGATTTTAATATTGGACACGGTGGGGAAAATTACGTTACACAGCACAATAAATCAAAATGGCACAATTTTTATGTATTTAGCCTGCCTCTGCCCCACCCGCTCAGAGGTCTCCCAGATTTTGGTACCCAAATGTTGACAGGTATGCCTGTATGGCTCACACAATGACAAAAAACTTGTAATTTTAGTGGTATTGGCCAATTTGCTGACATAATAACTAGGTTTTGAAGCATGAATTAAATGTTTTGGGTGAGTTAATACATTTTGCAGACATCCAATAGAGTTGTGATGTCCCATAAAACAATTGTGATAATTGCACTTAGTGTAGAGACTGTTTAAAAAAAATTTGCCAAAGAAACTGAGAAAAGCTGTAATTGCTGGAGATATAAAGGATCTAAAGTAGCATTCTGTCTCAATACATCTCCTACTAAATGTGCTCTTCTGTTCAACAACAATGCTGTGTAATGGGTGAGAGGTGTTATAAATAATGGCTGAGAGCTCAACCAGCATTCTTCTCTCAATCACCAACTCTAGCGGATCAAGATTGATCTCTTTGGTTTTATTGGTGTTAAGCTGGAGATGGTTCCGTTTATACCAGTCCACAAAGTTCTCCATCAGGCTCCTGTACTCCTCATCCTTTCCTTCACTGTCACTGGCACCATACAGGAAGTCTTCCAGAGGACCAGAACCTTTCCCAGACTCAAGCTCATATTAAACATCCACAGCACTACTCCACTCAGCTGTTCTGCACATACCTTAAGGACCCTTGAGTTTATGCCATCACAGCCGGCTGCCTTCCCAGCATGGAGGCTACTCAATTCACTCTCCAATTGGTCAGTTGTAATACACAGGCCACAAGGAGAGTTGGCAAAACACTGTCCACACAGAAGTTTATATATCCTGTTTCAAAATGCTTTCCAGCTTCAACAAAATGAACATGCACATAAACGCACTGCTGCGTGCATATCTCTCTCCCCTCCGGTGGTCTGGATTGCCCTTTAAATTCCTCTCCGCTCTCACTGCAAACACAAAACAGCTGTTAGAGGTGATTTCCCACAGGTGTCAATCCTTACCATACTCACTCTCTCTGCCTCGCTCTCCACAGACGTCGCTCGGCCACGCCATCCCCAGCCAGTAAATTGTGAACCACACACCGAGATACTTTGTTACAGGACCCATTCACACAAATGTATCTTAATAAAGCAGTAAATACTGGCCAATTCATACCCAAGATTAGTGGATGGGTGAGGCGGAGACTAACAGGTAATCGCGAACATCCCCATGCACACACCTTACCTTCACCTGCCGGCTTGTATGCAAAGCCTCAGATTGAATCTGGCTTTGGTGAATGGAGGTTTGATTATCACATGAATACCCTTTGGCAGCTGGGAGACGAACTGCTCCAGCACCCCGATTTTGATGTCATCGGTATCGCCCGCCTCCTCAGCCACCAACCACCGTTGGCAGGGATTGCGGAGCTGTTGTGCAAATGCAAACAGGTGGCCGACCTCACTCAGCATCAGTGTACGAAAATGCTGGCAGTGCTGTTCCAGGCTGTAGCCAACCCATTGCAAAATGGCTTTCTTCAAATCGGAGTACTCCAGGAGATTGGTAACTGGGAGTTGTTGTGCTGCGAGTTAGGCTTCCCCAGACAGCAGAGGTAGCAGATGGACTGGCCACTGTCAGCGCAGCCACTTCAGGGCTCTAGCCGTGTGCTCGAAGAGCTCCAGAAAGACCTACGGGTCGTCTTGTGGTGTCATCTTCGAGCGTCACATGGGGTTCTGATGATGCTGTGGTTATGACTGAAGCAAGCAAGCAAGCTCCGCAACACCCGCTGGTACTCCGTTTGGGCCTGGAGGAGCACCTCGAAACACTTCTCCCTCTCCATCCGCAGTTCCATGAGAGCCTGTTGTTGTGCTTGTTGGATGCTGGCTAGGGACTTGAGGACTTCTTCCAGTGGCATTGACGTCATGGCAGCGAATCCTTCCTCAAGTTTCGGCACCACTGTGAAAAGGTTCTTTCAACTCTCTCAAAGAGGAAGCAGGAGACAATTCAACATGTTTTTTATTTCCCACACAAATTCAAAATGCTGTCTAGCTTCAACACAATGACCACACAAATGAACACACTGCTGCGTGCAACTCTCTCTCCCCTCCGGCGGTCTGGATTGCCCTTTAAATTCCTCTCCACTCTCACTGCAAAATCAAAACAGCTGTTAGAGGTGATTTCCCAAAGGTGTCAATCTTTACCAATCTCTGCCTCGCTCTCCACAGACGTCACTCGGCTACGCCCCAATCACCTCAATTTCCTCTGGGAAAGTAGGTCATCAATAAAAGGGAGGCTTTTCAACATTTCTTTATGACTAGCAATGGATCTGGACACAAGTTCTGGATCACATGTTTAATGAGGCAAAATGACCTGATGATCGCCCTAAAAATAAACAAGACATCCCACAGTCCCTTCAGAGGAGGAGATGTGATATGTTTCTTTAACAAGAAAAGCCAACACTCTACACAAAGGGAATTCATCACAAAACGCCCTAAAGAACACAGAACAACAAAGAGATTGTGGAAAGCTGATTTTAAAGGTGAACAACAATGGGCTTTGAATGGCTTTACACATACGTCCTCTGCTTTCTGTTTGCCCTCTCTGTGATACACAATCTACACTGGAAAAAGTGTAATAAATACTAGCCCTTTAACTATCCCCAGACATGTAAACACACAAGCCTGGGAACATTCTTAGGGTTAAAGTTCGAGAGAGAGAGAGAGAGAGAGAGCATTTTATTAACTGCTTAGTTATACATACTGTGCAATCCAGTTTAACTATAAAAGGCAAAAGTCTTCAAATCTTGATCTAAATCTCAGCCAGCTGAAAACCCTAAATAGGGTCTTGACCAGGCTTGACTTGTTTGTGTGTGCATGTGTTTCTAAGTGAACAACTTGTGTGGATTTGGTTTGCAATCTAAGGGGCTGTTCACACAGAATGCATTCTTGCTTTCAAAAACAGCTAGATGCAGGGCAATGTAATAGGGTGTTCATTCCGAATGCGATCTTAAAAAAGTAGATGCATACAACATTTCGCAGGTGTCCGGAGACACATTTCAGAATGTTGACCATCTTTTTAACTTGACACGGTGTCTAAACAATGCGACACTCTTGCGCGAGACACTGAAAAAACAGCTAGACGGGAAAGAACGGCCCAAGACATTTGTCTAGTGCTTCTTTACATCGAAAAACAATAGCAAAACAGCACACACGGACGCAAAAATGTGTTGGTGTGAACGGCCCCTGATGGAACAGCTCGCAGGTGTCTCTGACATGTTTTTAAAGATTTTAAACATATAAAAAAAAAAGTGCCGCTCCTGCGTGAGGTGCCGCACAGTGGTCAAGGACATTTTTTGTAGCGTGTTTACATAGAAAACAGTAACAAACTAAAAAACAACCATAGAACAGAATGCTGGTGTCTATAAAACACTTTTAAAGGTTGAACTGTTTATAACCTGACAAGGCCTCTAAAAACGTGAAAGTGAATGCTGAAAGACAGCAGGAAGTGTTGCCATTGATAACCTGTCTAGTGAGTGTTTTCATAGAAAATATATTTAAAAACAGCAGATGGACACAAGAATGTGTCTTGTTTGAACATTTCCTACTATTTAACATGCTTTCTACACAAGTTACTGAGAAAACAAGTAATGCGAGGCTCTGTTAATGGAACCAACAGTGCCGAAAAATGACACCTGAAGGTCAGAGTGCAGGTAAAGAAAAAGAATTACACAGAGAGAAGTGGTTAAGTGGGTTTCTTGGAATTTTCTGGAATGTTCCTTCACCAGAAAATGAAGCAGCATGGTAATTATCAAGAAGGGAGTGAGAAAGAGCGAGCGGTAGAGGAAAACGTCCCTGTGAGATCTAGAGCACTGATTAAATCCGGAAAATAAATGAAGCCTGTGTTCTTGGAGTAACTGGACCAAATTACCCAAGTACACAATTCGACTATTATATGAGGCCAGTTTTCCAGAACCAAAAGCATAAGAAGTCAAACCACGAGAAGACAAAATACAAAGTACAAACCCAAGGCAGTTTAAATCTGTAGTCTGTAGGTCTTGTGTTTTCATATTCTTTAGTTTGTTTAGTAAGCAGCTAAATTAATCCATTGAACCACACCTGTGCATTTGTATTATGTGTCCAAAACACAGCACAGACAAATGGCTTGAATATGACCATATTTAGGTCACAATTTTAACAGAGACAGAAAAGAGGGAGAGGAAGAGAGAAAAAGAGAAAGATTCAAGATTCAAACAAATGTTAGGTTAAAATATACCTGCATTTAAATTCTCCTTCTGTCCTTGCGATTTCCTTCAAGTTCAGCATTTGAAGATATGAACAGAACAGGAAGGAGAACTTTGTTAAACGTCATGCATGCAACACAATAACCAGTGTGTGCATAAGTTTGTGGTAACACAAGGGAAAGTACAGTTACCTACCATGTTTTCTGAAGTCTCACACACTCCACACTCATAATAAAGAGCAAGGTCTTCACTATGACACACTCACACACACTTCCAACATAATCATACTTACACATTCATACATGTTCAGCTTCAGTGGGTGCAAGACTTGCTTTCACATACTGTCCTTTAACAGAACACAGGGCCCTTTCATATCCAGATCAGAAGTTTAGCCAAGAGAGAGGGGGAGTCCAAGAGTACACATGACGTAACGGTGACAATCCACCCAGTTGACGTTAAGTGTTCCACAGGCTCATTACGGTAGCAGATCTCGGTGTGGCTGTGTGTTTGTGAAGGGTTTGCTATCTGGGTCTGCACATTTTTAGCTATAAAGCCTATTGGCACTCTCTGCAACTCTGTTATTCATAGCTGACCTAGTAAGGCCTCTCTTGCAAATCACTGACTAATTCACTCTTGATCGTGTGACTTCCACGGAATAACATTTTATCTCATTTCACAAACATTTTCACATATTTGTGAGAGAACAATATAGGAACTTGTGATTATAGATCACATCCCTTAACGAGATCATGACAAAACATTTGAGGAAGTGAAGAAACATGAAGGAAGGTGAATAAAACTTCTTAATTTAAATAATTACAATGCTCATAATCACATGATTTGCCTCACAGGATGTGAATGTGTGTCTGCGAGTAGTAATGTTGCAATTTTACTTCCTAAGCATCAGCACTGACAGACTGAAATTGGGCCATACTTCCTTTAATGTGTAACGTAATAACTACCTCATAGAAATGTTGAGCATTTTACAGAGTCTGTCTGTTCATTCTCACAGTGTATTTTGCACTTCAATATTTATGAAAAACAAATTTAACCTCTGGTATAGTGTTTCTTGTCATTTCTCCACCTGGCAGCGCCAACTTCAGCGTGAATACTTAAGTACAACAACGCCCCCTTGTGGACAGTATAACTCAAACCTTTGTTTACGTCATCATATGCCTCACAAACAACTCAAAGAGATAGTTCACCCAAAACTGAAAATACTCCTATCATTTACTCCGTCTCAGATGTGTATAACTTACTTTCTTCTGCTGAACACAAAGATTTTTATAAGAATATTTCAGCTCTGTTGGTCCATTCAATGCAAGTGAACTTCTTCTTTTGTTTTTGGATATTTACATTTGTTGTGCATATCACCACCTTCTGGGCATAGAGGAGAATAATAGTAAAAAGGACTTAAATATTGATCTGTTTCTCAACCACACCTAGCACATCACTGGAACTGTTTGGATTACTTTTATGTTGACTTTGGTTCCTTTTTGGAGCTTCAAAGTTCTGACCAGCATTCACTTGCATTGTATGGACCAAACGAGCTGAGGTATTCTTCTAAAAATCATTGTTTGTGTTCAGCAGAGGACAGAAATTCATGCATTTCCGGAATGGAATCAGGGTGAGTAAATGATAATTTTCATTTTTGGATGAATCATTCCTTTTAAAATGCTACTAGAAATCAATACAATTTAATAGTACTTTTAGAGACTCTTAGGAGAATTTGTGTAGAAATAAGTTTCTTGATTCTCAGATTTTTCTTTAAAAAGAAATAGACATCACAAACTGTGCTTATAATGCAAAGACCCCCATGTGAACAACAATATGATATGAAGAATCAATCCTTTACATAATTTTACATTTCACAACCTACATAAAGACAAAAGGCCACATTCATGAAACACGAGCAGAACTAATTGTTGTGTAAATTGGCCCATTGTATTCAATGTCACAAGTTATGTAAAATGGTTTTATCAACAATTTACACACTTGTGTCTCTTGAATAAGGCCCAAAAGACCTCTGTTCTCAAACTCTGCATCTAAGACAAACTGACTAAATATTGTTCTAGAAACCTCAGTTTAGATTTAGAGAGATAAAATGACATCTGACTTAGAGGTGTTTGCATTAGGCCTATCCAGTTAATACCAGTCTAAGAACTGGGTGTCAAAACTAGACCAGCAATTAGGTTGTTGTGTGTGTTTGCTTTTATGTGTGTTAGCAGACTGATTGACAGATTGGAGTGTCAAGTGTCTGCTAGCTATAAGAGTGTTAATACAGGTTCACTGCAATAAACTGATTAACCCAGAACATAGAGACACAGATATTGGGGTTTGAACTGACAACCTTCCACAACCAGCCCAATTATTTAACCACAAAACCACACCATCACAAATCACTTTTAAACTCACAAAAGCATTAATCTTAAGCACATTATTGACACTATTCTAGGCTATAACTTTAACTTTCATATTGAGATTCACAAATGGCACAAGTTGATGGTTTGATCTGGATTGTGGAGGTCATATATGACAGCTTTGTATCAACATACACACTAATGAATGTCTAATATATGTGTTGAGTTTTGTAGATCTATCAGCTATTGCGACAGCTGGTGATTATGAAACAAAACTTCCATGCACTTCCAAAGCAGATCTCTCTCTAAACACCTTAACCCTGAAAACTTTTCACAGCTTGGACTCACAGCAATTAATGGTGTTGTTAATCTGTAAATCTAATTTGAGAGTTTTAGTGGGGCAGTTCACTTTCAATCACATCTAAAAGTTTTAATCAGGATTAAAAGCATATGTGGGACATATGGTGAACGGGCATTGGAAAGAGCCAATCGTGACTTGTTGCAGCTTATCCACCGGGATAAAGCCCTGATTGGCACATCTGATTGTGAACGTGTGGTGTGAGAAATCATGACTTATCGACACCTTACTCTCATTGTGCTGTGGCAGTTCTAGACAGCTATGAGAGTTAACAAAATCAAAGCAGAGTGTTGCAAATATTAATCTGAAGATAGAAGCTCTATGAGGGAAATTTCAAACTCAGAGAAGTGCAAAACCGTAGAAGAATAATCCGCTTGAAGCATGACCCTGATTCAGCGTGCTGAGATGCTGCAGCCAAGTGAACTTCAGGCTCTGTTTGGGGAAGAGAAGGATTATTCATGCTCCCTGACTGAAATTGTTCACCACACAGAGGTATATTTGTATTAAATGCTAAAATACTTTAACTTAAATGGGACACTTCAACCAGAAGTAAAAATTCTGTAACCATTTACTCACCTTCGTTTTTTTTCAAATCCCTATGACTTTCTTTCCTTTGTGGAACACCAATAGAGATGTTAGGAATATTAGGGATTGACAGTCTCTGTCACCATTCACTTTCATAAAAAAAAATTCCCCTCAATGAAAGTGAATGGTGACTGAGGCTGTCAATCCCTAAAATTATGTCTAACATCTCCCTTTATTTTCCATAAGACAGAAATCTGAGTGAATGACAGAATTGTAATTTTAGGGTGGACAACTCTTTTGATAGAGACCATTTCCAGATCTGTGTGAAGATCATGTACAATATATAAGTAATTTTAAAAGTCTGTAATGAAAGAACCACCTGAAATAGTTTTATTTACTGTAACATATGAGAGGTCTATTTAGTTCAAACTTGTCTTCTTATTTTTCTTTCACAGATGAAAGAATTTTAAATGATCAAAATAATTTGCTTGTTCTCTTTCTTTCTATTTCTCCCAGGAGTGTGAGCATCATTCTGAAGCTGAGAATACAGCAGAGAGTTTATGTGATTTCAGTTCTCTCTCTGCTTCTAAATATGGGCAGCCATTTGCCGCCTCTCACCCGCAGAGACAGGTATTCTCCAACCAGGCATACAATACCAAACTAGAGGAACTGAAGAGAGAACACCTGAGAAACATTGCTGAGCTGGAAAAATTCTACCAGAGCAAGTTCACACCTGGCCAGAGAGAAAGACAGCTCATTTCAAGCTGGAGAGAGAGACAGCAGAGCATTGATGAAGGAAAGAAAGATACAGAGAGGTCTGTGGCTGTGCTAAACTGAATCAGTGGTGTAGACAGAAACAGACTTTGGGTGTGCCAAGAGTAAACTGGGTATGCAAGAACTAAAGCACAATTAAGTAAAATATAATAAAATGACCATTAACAACCATTGCATCAATTTCTTTTTGGCTATAATTTTTTAAGCTCTGATTGAGTAAAATTGAGTAAGTTGCCCTGTTAATATATATATATATATATATATATATATATATATATATATATATATATATATAAAAAAAAGAAAAAGTTTTTTATATTCCAAGATGTGCTAAAGACACAAATACAAATTATGGTACAATTTGCACATACAGAACATTTTTTATAAAAACACACCAGGTTTTTCTTACATGAATTGGTTTAAAACTTAATTGTGGAAAATAAATAAATTTGGGGCGGCAGTTGCACACCTTGGCACACCTGTGGCTATGCCACTGAACTGAATAGGAATTAACTTAACCTAACATTACTTTTAAATATACTTAAGAATGTAAATACATTTCTTCTTATTCTGAATATTTGTATTGTTTTTGGAGTGCAGAAAATGAACAGCGCGTATGCTTAACATCAGGGTTGGGGAGAAACAGAATACATGTAATGGGATTACATATTTAAAAAACTAAATATAAGTAACTGTTTTCCACTACAATTACAATTTAAATCATTGGTATTTAGAATACTGCTACATTCAAATAGTGTTTTGATTACTGAAGAGATTACTATTTAATATTTAGTCCTTTCAGATGGAAAACATTTATACATATAAATGATGTGATCCAAAGTGCATCTGAACAGCGGTGAAACACTTTCTTATGTGTTATTGAGATATTTTGTTTTTTCAGAGAATCTATTTTGTATATTTTGTCTTACTGTACTGGCAGTTTTTATAGTCAAAACAAGTGAAAAAAAATCTCCCAGCGCTGAAGAAGTAATCCAAAGTATTTAGAATACATTACTGACCTTGAGTAATCTAACGGAATATGTTACAAATTACATTTTACAGCATGTACTCTGTAATCTGTAGTGGAATACATTTCAAAAGTAACCCTCCCAACCCTGATTAACATACTGGATAAGCATTTTAGACAGAGAAGCTAATGGTTAACTGCAATAGAATAATTTTATTCTATATTTTTGTATTTTTGTTTTTCCAGTAACTAAACATCCTTTAAACAAGCTAAATTTATGTCAATTGCATAAGTTATTAAAGATATTAAAAAGAAAAGTAAATGTAGTGTCTTAACTGAATTAACCCTGAGATAACAGGCACACAGGGGGATGAAGTATGAATTGAAGAATGAAGAAAGAATGCCAGGTGAAAGGACCGGTTATTTGTACACACTGTCTTTGCTGGTTTAGTGCCCAATTCACTGAAGGTATTATTCTGATCAGGCAGCACTACTGCTTAAATTAGATTGCAAGTGGTTTGTGAATAAAGCGCAGATTTTTGCATTGAAATACCACACACAAAAGTGCCACAGCTGTTTAGTGAATTTGCCCTACAGTATATTATCTTTGACCTCTTGCCATAGTGAGCATGTGGAACCCATCCAGATTGGTGGCAAGGTGTCAATGGGCTGGCTGAAGAATGGTGTCTCTCATCTGAAGTTAAAGGTCAGTAAGGTTATTTGTGACTCTGAAAAGCAGGAGAGTGTGTTTAAGACGAAGGAAGAGGCAGAGATGGAAACTCAGTCAAAGAGCACATTGTCATAGTTTACCCTTTCAGTAAACAGTCCTAATTACAGCTGTTTATAAAGCACCTATCATACTCAGTCTTGAGAAATACTCTATTTTCTCTAGGACATTTTGGTGCGAAGATATGTAAAATTGGACCTGTAACAACTAATTTTGCATTACAAAGTAGAATAATGAATAGTAGCTATTAATAAATCAGTTAATGTAATGTCATTATGACAGCCTTTTACTAGTAGTAAAGTAGTGTACTTTTTATAAGCAGAATGAAGACAAAGTTTCCAGTAAAAATACCTGTATGAGTCAGCCTGTGGTTGATGCAGGGGTGTTGTGGTTTGTGCAGTCAAGTTGAAGGCTCCAAAGAGCCTAGATTTTTGTGGTTGAATGGGGCACACACACTTTCACTGAAAATAAATGTGTTCTGGATAAAATGGTAATTGCACCACTAATTTGAAATACTTTGGTTATGTCAGGAAGCCTGCCATTTTTGTTTATTTTTTTTCTACTTGTAGTAGGATCTTGTCATCTCTGTATTTTTTATGTTATTGGGTTGTCTTGGCTTCTCTTTGTTTATCGTGCCCTGACCTCCTTGTTCTCTGTATTGTGTGCTGTCATGTCTTTGTTAGCACATTACCTTGTTTGTGTTTTGTCAAGGTGCTCTATTTGCTCATCCTTGCTTGTTTGCTCCTTGACCACATCCTCTTATCATCCCTCAATTGTTTATTGGTTTCACCTATTTCCTGTTACAATTCTGTGTATATATACCTGTCTTGTCTCATTTGTTAGTTTATATATTGTCTTGTATGTTGCCTAACTTTGCCTAGGTATTTGGTCATGATTCCAGTTTGGTCAGTTTTCTTGTCATTTTTATTTTTCCTGGTGTTTTGTACTTTCAGTTTTTCCCCCACTCTGTTGTTAATAAAGATGTGTCTCTATCTCAGTCCTGCAATTTAGTCCTTTTCCATGTCCCATACCTGACAGATTACTGTAAATCATGGTTAATTTTTGTAAGGTGGAGTTAAGTTTAGGGGTAGGTGTAGGGTGTCTGTGGGAATAAACATATACTGTATGTTAGTATTTTATTAGGGGTGCAAATAGTATCTACCACTATTTGTACCGGGGTTAGCATCTAACACTATTTGCACTTAGTGCAAAGATTATGCTTTTTGTTGCTATTTACACTTCAAACTGCAAATATCCTCTGCCATATTTTTATTTTATTTTTCTCAGCAGACTCGTCAGAACTCTTTAGAGGACCACAGAAAGTCATGTCAATCTCAGCAGAACTCATCTCATAATGTAGCCAATCAGGTGAGGGACACAGCACAGGAGCAATCGGACACCCTTAGACAGAATTCCAAAATAACCATTCCCAAACCATTTCGTATGATGCTCCGTGAGGAGGAGCGGAAGCGCCGCAATGTGAAAACTCGGTCTGAGATGGAGTTAGAAAATGAGAAACTGAGGAAAGAGCTGGATGAGCTGAAAGAATGTGGCAGGACGTTTCGAGCTAAGCCGGCCCCCGCCTCCACTCATATGCTTCTTTATGACATCATCGACAAGCGACCAAATAAGTTTCAGCACCAAAAAAGGCTAATCAGCCCAAACAATCTGGGTCACCATGAAAACCACCACCAACAAGGCACTCAACGCTGTGCACCTCCAATTACCCAGAAACCATTTAGCTTCCTTGAAAGAGAGCGAAAGAAAAGGGAGAAAAAACTAGCGGATGAGCTAAACAACCTGACGCCCATTGAAGAAAGAAGGTTGTTCAAGGCCAGGCCGGTACCGAAGTCTTTATATAGGCCCAGCTCACCAAGTTACCAGCTGTATGGAGCAGTCAGTCTGCGCACAAGAGAGCATGAGACTCACAGACATTCAGTACTGACCCCTAGCATCCTGGAGGAAACACTGCAAGAGAGTGAGGATGCTAAGCATGCATATGACGATGAATTTCCCAGGCCACAGAACACAGACAAACCTCTTTGCAACAGCAGCCTCTGGAAATGGAAGAATAAGGGTGTACTGCAGATGGAGGAAGAAATGGAGAGAAAGAGAAATAGAGAGAGAGACAGAGACTGGTCCTACATTCATCCCCTACGCAGGACCAGCCTCTGCCACAGCCAAGAGCTACTAAACACCTGCAAGAGTGATTACATCAGTGTTTAAATATGATGATCACAGTTAGACTATGATGGAAATACAGACAATTTATCTTAAGTAGCATTTATAAGTAGCATTATAAGTAACATTTAAGGTGAAGTGTGTAATTTTTTCATTATTATCCCAACTTAATTTGCAGAAAGAACTTTAAGTTAGCCATTTTCAGGTTTGTGATTTACCTGAAATGAGTAAACACTGTGGCTTTGTGGCACTATCAAATCACTACTTATTTTGTTGAGCTTCCTGACCAACAGAGCATCACTGACTCAACCAATGATATGAATTTGGGGCATCTGTTTGTATGATCAGTTGCAAGGAAACCTGTTCGAAAACAGTCATTTTTTTGCAATTCTATTTAGTGATGCTAGTGGTGGAGAATTTATTCACTTTACCAACTATAGAGGTAAAATGTGACAGATACTGTATATTCCAGTTTTGGTTTGTCATTGTGTTACTGAGGAAAAAATAATGCACAATAAATCAAAATAAACGGATCATTTAATAGCCGAATGTGATAGAGTTGATGATGAATTTTCATTTGGGTTTTTAAAAATGCACTCCACATTAAATAAAATTGAAATTATGTTATGCAAACAGAACGACTTTTGGTGTCAAGTTTTTTTGTAGCTCAAAAAATGTAGCCAAAAGAAAAATGTTTGTTCTTCATTGTTCCCTCATTTCAGTTTAAATATTAATATAAAGGATTAGTTGTTCAAACATTTAAAATGTGGTGGATAGTTTCGGTCCACTTTCACTCTCTATTCTTCAGTCTATATCCTCAGGCCTCAGTCCACACTTCCTGAGAGTACGTCTGACATATGGAATGGCATCCTGCAGGAACCACTCTCTCCTGTACAGAACCAGCATCACATCCAGCAGCAGACTGTGCTCTCTCCTCCTGTAGAACCAAACCCACCACATAAGGTGTGACAGTCAACTTTAAACTGTATTTCTGAGATGCATGCGTATGTGTCTGATCTATAGTGATAGCTTACAACTGCTTGTAGAGGTTTTTGGGTTTAGGAAGAGGCTGTTCACATTCGCTGCTGTTTGTGGTCTTAGATTTTTCCATAAACTCCTCCTCAGGATGCTGAAACTCCCCACACTGACTGAAGCAGCATTCACTTCCTGTTGACATGAGGAAAAAAATATTTTTTAGATAAATGTCATGAACATTGAGAGGTTCCCTAATGCCAAGCAGAGGTGGGTAGAGTAGTCAAAAACCATACTTAAGTAAAAGTACATTTACTAGAGTAAGAAAGTATCCAATTAAAAGAGTACTGAAGTAGCGAGTAACTTGTTACTTTTACAAATGACATAATAGATGTTAACTCCCCTATATTCCATTTCATAACACACATTAGCTGAGAAATTCTTCTAAAAATCTTCATTTGAGTTCAGCAGATTAAAGAATGTCAAACACATCTGGGGTGGCATGAGAGTGAGGAAATAATGAGATTTTTTCTCTCGTCAGATCTGGATGAATTTGTCAATAAGAAGAGAGGTTTGGAAACATTTCTAGTAATTATTACGGTGAAAACATGAAAATGTACCACAATGACATTATATATAATGCTGAAATATAAAACAAAGCAAGATCATGCTATATTAATAACTACGTTCACTATTTCATAGCTTTTAAAGTCCTGCATGGATTCTTATTTCAGTGTAGTTACAGTTTTCAGTGTTGAAAGAATTTAGATCATTAGTTCTGTATAGCAGTACCGCCGCTCACTAAATGCAGATTACGTAGCCTAGTGCTAACACTCGCTGTGTCTGAAACCGCCCCATCCACTATATAGAGCACTATTTCTAGTGTCCGCCATTTTGTAGAATTCTCTGAATTCTGAGTGAGCCACTCGTTCCCTACTTTTGTTCACTCATTCTTACCAACAATGCACTTTAATTTCGAGTGTACGTTTAATGTACACTCGGCGACGGTTAATTGCCCATAATCCATCGAGGGGAAGAAGTATGAACTGGGAGTTTACTGCTACCTTCATGGTGAATGTATTAAAATTCATTTTTGACAAATCATTACTTGATTAAAATAACATATAGAAAGGCAAAACATACAGATACATTTTAAAATGTACTCTTTATTTGATAAAATGTGTTTACTCTTTATATTAACACAAAGTATATTTTAAAAATGACAAACAGAATGAAGATTTATTGTATTAATATATTATTTAATAAGAATAACAAGGCCCAAGTATTTTAAAAGTTAATATGTGACGTTGTTTCTACGACAGCCCCAGAGCTCTGACACTGTGTATATGTCAGCGTCCGAATTCACTCACTCATTTCTTTCACTTACTGCTGAGATATAGTGCACTCACTGCCATTCACTATATAGGAATAGTGAACGATTTCAAACACAGCCACTCTCTTTGCCATACGATCGCCTCGCGCCCGCACATCTCTCACGCGCGTGACCTGCGCACCTCGCTGTGCACGTGGAGAAATGCTGTCTGTTCGTGCTCCAGTTGTCAGCAGAGCAAAACGGTTGTCTTCAAAAAAAAAAGGCAAAAATCACATCTTTTCCAAGAGCACTTACCAGTCACTTAAAAAAAAAATTATTCTTGTTGCACTTAAATCTGTTTTGAATGCTATTCTGATGCTAGTGAAATTTGTAGTATGGCACTTTTCGTACAAATGTCTCCTTAAGATGATTCGCTTATGTTTTCGTCTTTTGTAAGTCGCTTTGGATAAAAGCATCTGCCAAATGAATAAATGTAAAAGGCATTTACACTTATCTTGGATGTTTACATGGATTTATACAGTTCATCCGCCCTAAGTAGCTGCAATAGTTTCCAGTAAATGCGTAACTACTGCTCATGACATGCGGGACAAAGTGCACTGATATATTGCTGCACTGATTTAAAAACATACACTTAAAAACTGATGTCATAAGAGCCCAGTTACATTACCACCCTGAAAATTACCATCACATTTCACAGAAAAGACCATGTTAGCATTAGAGCCAAAACATACCTCAAAGTGCTGCCTTAAACTGAAGCTGAGATTTTAATCTTGAAATATGGTGTTAAATGAAGGCATTGTATAATGAAACTATAATTTTTTCACTGTGCGAAGGACTTTTTCACTTTCACTTTGAAGAGGTTTATGCTGCAGCAGGGATGACTTGAGTGACAGTCTGTGACAGTGTGCGCAGCTGTGTGAACTTTCGCTCTCGTTAAAGTCCCATTCAGTAATTTCACAAAAAATAAAAGTAAAATCATTAGACATTTACTTGAGAGTAAAAAGTACTCACTTTTAAACCTAAAGTATTTTCCCCCAAAAAAAGTTACTCAAGTAAATGTAACGCAGTAAATGTAGCACACAACTACCCACCTCTGCTCCCAAGACTGAATAAAACCAAATACGGCTGACATAGATTTAGTGAAGATTGCATAATGCGAATGAAATTATATGGATAACTTGCCTTGTCTGAGACCAGTAGGGCACTGCTGAGACACATGGTGTGCTACAACAATCATCTCAGTGTTCGTTGTGACTGTGTGTGTATGTGAAGTGTTGGGAGTATCTACACAGCTGGATCCAGTGAAAGATGCTGAGTTGATTTCTCTCAAAAATGACTTCAGTTTCTGTCTTAAGTCAGCATTTTCCAAACACACCTGTAGAGGCAGTACACATACACACATGTAACACCTCTCTTTTATTTATTTCTTTAGAGCTTATGTTTGTGTTTATTCTATGTTAAAATTATATCTCCTATCCCATCTTAATATGCAGAGACAACTATAAGTAAACCCTGTGTAGGTTGATTTCACTGAAAAGTGCAAATAGTGTGCTTTTTCAAACATTGAACTGTTTGTTTGAGTTGGCTCAACCAATGGCATGCATTTGGGGATGGACTATGTGTTTGTTCGACCAATGACAATTTAGTTTGGTGATGCTAGTGTCGCAGAAATTACACACTTCAGCTTTAATTTTTCCTAACTATTAACTAGGTATGAATGCATATAAAGTATAGATGTCTTAGACTACCTTTTCATAGGAACCTTTGGTGTCCTCTAACTGTGACATCAATTCAGCCTGAAAAACAAAATTAAACTACATTTAGTTGATCTACCAATAGAGGGCAACACATATCTATTTTCATTTTCCCCAAAGTGTATCTTATCTCTCATATATATATATATATAATGGAATTATCTTGAAAAAAGAACAAGCCGAAAGACCAAAAAAAAAAAAAAAAAATAGGAGTTCAAACCTTTTCAGTCCTGAGCTGGTTGAGCATAAAAGAAGCACTCTCTCGAAATCTATCGAGCTTCTCTCTGCTGCTCTGTAGTTCTGCGAGCAAGCTCTCCTACCACAATATAAGCAGCACAATAATAACAGCAATCAAACTATAATAACCTGCAAACTAAAGTGAGTTGCTTTACAAGTTTACATGTTCTGTGAAGTTGAGTGGTGGAGGAATGCTGGAAGAATTGTTGCTGGAGTGCTATAAGCACAATTTATGTATCTATAACTTGTATATCTATAAGACTGGCAAGGTTAGATGAAATTCTAATTTCCAAGATTTTGTAAATGTACATTTTCCAAAATTTTATTTTGGTTGCCATGTTAAAAATAAAAAACACCATAGCTGGTCACCAGCAGATGTTGTGATTTCAATGCTGGTCCACAACACGGTATACTGGTGTGCTGGTGTTCCAACAAAGCTTTTTGACTAGCTTAACCAGCATACTTCCTTAATTAACTTGAATTACCAGAGAGAGAAAAAACTGGCAATCCAGCTTCACCAGCTAAATTTTACTGGTGAATAACATGGCTATGCTGCTCCACCAGCTGCACCACCACAAAACCAGCACTAACTAGCGGAAACCAGCTTTGACCAGAATGGGAATTGCATGCTGGTTCAGCTGGTCTTCACAGCAATCTGTACCCGCTGGTTGTTAATGGTTGACACAAGCAGGCTGTTTTTCTCTTTGATGCTGTTGAGCTGGTCGCGCAGTTCCTGGGCATCCTGGGTTAGTCTCTCTCTCTCAGAGTGTAGTGAATGTGTCAGCATCCTCTCCCTCTCACGACATGCGGACAGCTCTGCTCTCAGTCCCTCTGCTTCTGTTTGCAAACACACCTACAGGAAAGGCAGTCATTTCAGCAGTGAACTATGTTTTCTACACAGCACTCGATATAAAAAATACTTTTACACCTACAATTTGCCTTTTAAGCTGATGGTTGAGGTGGGACATGGGTCCATGGGAACCAAGTGGTGTCTTCAAGCCTTTATGATCTGGAAGAGATTCCTTTACAAAAACAAATGGACATGTGAAATAACCCAGCAAATTAACAATGCATTTATAGGGATAGTTCATCCAAAAGTGAGAATTCTGAGTACAAAATAATTTATACATTCTCATGTTGTTTTAACCCTGAACGACTTTCTTCATTTGAACTAAAAGGAGATCTGGTGCAGAATGTCATCATGCAAATGAATGGTGAACGAGGCTAACACTTTGCACAACATCTCCTTTTGTGTTCCACAGAAGAAAATCATATGGGGTTGGAACAACATTGGGGGAAGTAGAAGTGACGTTGCCATTTTTGGGCAAACTAATATTTTTAACTTTGTTGCTCTGATGTGTTGGTACCTCTGCAGTTTGTAAAGTTTCAGAAATTTCAGATGTGCTTCTGGTAAATTCTTCCACAATTGCATCCTCTTTTTCTTTATTTTCGCTTTCCTGTGTTTCTTTCTTCCTCAACTCAGTCTCCAGTTCTGCTACTTTTTGAACCAGATAATCTCTATCTCTCCTACCCTGAACGATAATCTTGTCATATTCCTCTCGGATCTTTCGCTCCCTGGTACAGTTGGGGCACTCCACAGCTGCTGAAGAAGCCGAGGAAGGTTCAAAAGAGGATGTGGAGAGCCTCTCTACAGAACGACAGTGTGCAGATGAAATCTCCAGTCCCTTTCCAGTTCTTTCTCTCCCTCCAACCCCAGAGAGAGAGCGAGACACTGAGCGAGTCATCCCACCTGCAAAGAGTTGAGAGTTTGTTCTCTTGTATATTGGATTTAATGCAAATCAGGGCCGAAAATATGTCATGTAAGCAAGTGATACGTATGTCATTCCTAACTGTGAATGTGAAAATATTAACAGAGCAGTTTTCAGCATATCCAACATATGACAAAGAGAATGTGTACATGTTGTAAAGGCTTTGAATTAATGTGGAATCTGGCAAGCTTTTGAATGAGCCTTTTAGAAAATTCCATTGATGTTGTCTTAGAAAATTATCCATAAAATACAAAGTAGAGTGCAATCACCCACAGATAAGAACTCATTTCAAGTCCTGTGACTTGTGGCTTCCATTGAGTTTTTACTTTGTGGCAAGGACAATGTCATACATTTTTAAAGCAAATATTATTAGTTAATTTACCATCAATTTTAGATTTGAAGAAAAAAAAAAGTGTCTCCTATGTCTACTTTCAAAGAGACCAGGGATCATGAACTGCAACCATTTGATTTTGAGTATGTCCTTGTCAGGTCTTAACTCAAAAAATTAGCCACCAGTTAAAGGTGTGGTTCACCTACAAATTAAATATTATTTCATTTACTCACCCTTATTTTATTTGAAACCCATTTGCTCTTACTTTTTCTTGGAACATAAAAATAGATATTTTAAGCAGCTCTGCTCTATAGAATAACAGTTTATAGTGAACAGGAGCAGTCAAGCTTCAAATAGGACAAATACTTAAAAAAAAAAAAAACTAGTAAAGGTGCAGTATAAAGGCACCATAAAAGTAGCTCATAGGACTTGTGCAATATACCAAGTTTATGGGGCCAAACAGCAGATTTATGTCCTATGGAATGCTTTTATGGTATTTTAATGATGATTTCTGTTTTTGTTGTTGTTGTTGTTCTCTTTGGACCTTGACAACAGTGGTCAACAAGTGGGTTTTTTTATGGAAAAAGAGCAGTGTAAGAATTCTTGAAGAAAATATTGTTTTAAGATTCCTGGGGAAAAAACACAATGAGGGTGAACAACTTGGGGGAGAGTAATTCATTTTGTGCCTTTTTGTCATGTCATGTCATTTTACAGATATATCAGTGATGAAAATAAATTAAAATTGTCTTCATCTTTGAGACAAAAAAGAAAGTTAAGCTGACTGAAAATTGCTAGCAATGCAGACACAATGGTAGTCTTGTACTGTGAACATATATATTTAAAGCCAAAAATGACAAATATTTGGGCCTTTATCACATTTAAAACCACTTAGAAAATTATTGCATTCAGTGCCTTTACTATTTTAAAAGACCAAAGGGAACAATTTGATTTGTGAACTCAAAACCCGTGACCCCTATATTTGTTTCACGAGTTTGTTTGCCCAAATAATCTTTAAGCTATTAAGGTTAAACTTATTTGGCTTGCTGTCCACGGAGGAGGGGCTCAATGAAGCAGCTTCAACTCGAGCTCTGAAATACCTCACCCCGGGATTATTACCGGTAATAGGAGATGATTAAGTGGGGCAAGATGCCTATTGTAAAGGTGTAGTTGGGGAGGTGGATGAAGAGAGTTAAACAGCTACTTAAATACTCTGGCTGTTAATTGAAAGATTAGATGGATTCCCCCCTCCAGAAATTACATTTAGGATCATCAATTGGTCCCCCACAATGTTCAAGACATGGTTACAGCCATGATGTGACTCCCACTTTCAATGGATAAAGTGGTGAATGCAGCTCATTACCATCAACTCTGTTTCTTTCATCCCCGGGTCGAGATCCACAGCTGTAACGTCCAACTGGTTCAGTTTGGCCTGGTTTCTCTAACTGAGGGAGAAAATTTCTATGCTCCAGTTCG
Source organism: Xyrauchen texanus (assembly GCF_025860055.1). Lineage (NCBI taxonomy): Eukaryota > Metazoa > Chordata > Actinopteri > Cypriniformes > Catostomidae > Xyrauchen > Xyrauchen texanus. The sequence continues at coordinate 15,011,059 of NC_068297.1, read as the reverse complement.
TCTGCACAGTGGCTTGAGCTGGGTTTTGGTTCAAGGGGACTGCCTGAGCTCAAGAGGATGGGGAGCAAGCATGTCTGTGTCTCAAAATACAACATGGGTTGCAATTTGAATATACAAAAGGATAAAATCTAATCATATTGTGTGCTCAAAATAATGTATCAAGCTTTACGTAATTGACCCCAGGTTTCTTCCATGGGAAGTCTATGGACTACGAATCCTGTTTGTGTAATTGTAATGTACATGATGACAAAATGTCCTAATAAAAAACGATGAGCAATTGACTCATACCGTCCTGCTGAATTTCTCTCTCCAAACTGTAACTTTAGAAACAGGCCACGAGAAACAAAACTATTCTAATGAAGAGTCAAACTGATGACCACAATAAAAGTTGACCCTTTCATTTTTACGACTCACTCAGCTGCAAAAGGGCACTTGACACTCAAACACATTCAGGGTTTAAAGTGAAGCTATAAATATGCCTATGTAAGTATGTGTTGATAATGTGTGTGAATTTCAGTCGAGTCTCACCCTTCTGTCAGATGCGACTGGTGGTAATATCTGCTGTCTGTTCAGATGATTGATTGAGTCCTTTCTTCCATTCAGATAAGATGAACACAACTGAAATATTTTTGTATAATTACATGAGCTGATCATTCATAATAGTTGGCCAAGACTGTTGTTTGTATGAATTTACCAGTAAAGTAAATCATGGTATGGTCAGTGTACATATGCAAGGGAGCAGTATGTAGATTATAAGGATACTTTTAGTTAAAATTAACTAGCAAAGCACCTATCAGTACAATAAATTATGAAAAGTCCCTAAGCAACTTGAATCTGTGTTTCTTCCATTCATTCCATTTTGAAAACAGATAATAAAAAAACATGTTTTATTTTTTTATTTTTCTGCACAAATAAAACACAAAAAAGTAGAATTCTAGCCTTTTCTCACTCTCCCTTCTCAAAACTAAATTAAAAAAAAAAAACTCCTATTTTAATTAACATAACTCTTCTCATCAACACTTCACCAGCAAGGGAGACAAGAGACCTAATATATATTTTATGTGGGGTAAGAGGGTGTGATTATGCAGATGATAAATAATAGTATAGTAAATATGTCATTTTGTGGAAATAGTTATCATGGTGGTTTTAAGGGATATTCAGTAAAGGGAATTTTAAGGGGGAAGGAAAGCCCAATTAAGACAGGAACATTTTAACGGACATATGTCTGTATGTTATTACTGCAGTTGTCTGTAAATTTACCATCGATTTGCATGATGGGACTTAAGCAATGTCTGCAGAGATCATAGAGATGTGTGTGTCTTCTGCATTTACACACTTTCACCACATAACTGACCTATCATTACATTTATTGCAGTGCATTAATTATGCAGGACATTTTAAACATGATCATATACAGTGGATATAAAAAGTCTACACACCCCTGTTAAAATGCCAGGTTTTTGTGATGTAAAAGATTAAGACAAAGATAAATCATGTCAGAACGTTTTCCACTTTTAATGTGACCTATAACGTGAACAATTCAATTGAAAAACAAACTGAAATCTTCGTGGGGGAAAAATGAAAATGAAAAACCTTACAATAACCTTGTTGCATAAGTATGCACACCCTCTTATAACTGGGGATGTGGCTGTGTTCAGAATTAACCAATCACATTCAAACTCATGTTAAATAGAAGTCATTACACACTTGCCATCATTTAAAGTGACTCTGATTAATCACAAATAAAGTTCAGCTGTTCTAGTAGGATTTTCCTGACATTTTCTTAGTTGCATCTCAGAGCAAAAGCCATGGTCCGCAGAGAGCTTCCAAATCATCAGAGGGACCTCACTGTTGAAAGATATCAGTCAGGAGAAGGGTACAAAAGAATTTAGCATTAGATATACCATGGAACACAGTGAAGACTGTCATCATCAAGTGGAGAAAATATGATGAATGAAAAGACGAGAATATAACTGGTCAGGGAGGCTTCCAAGAGGCCTACAGCAACATTAAAGGAACTGCAGGAATTTCTGGCAAGTACTGGCTGTGTGCTACATGTGACAATATTTTCCCGTATTCTTCATATGAATAGGCTATGGGGTAGGGTGTCAAGACGGAAGCCTTTTATTACAAAGAAAAACATCCAAGCCCGGCTGAAGTTTGCAAAACAAACATCAAGTCTCCCAAAAGCACGTGGGAAAATGTGTTATGGTCTGATGACCAAGGTTTAACTTTTTGGCCATTATTCCAAAAGGTATGTTTGGTGCAAAAACAACACTGCACATCACCCAAAGAACACCATACCCACAGTGAAGCATGGTGGTGGCAGCATCATGCTTTAGGGCTGTTTTTCTTCAGCTGGAACTGGGCCTTAGTCAGGGTGGAGGGAATTATGATCAGTTCCAAATACCAGGCAATTTTGGCACAAAACCTTCAGGCGTCCATTAGAAAGATGAAGAGGAAGTTCAACTTTCAGCACGACAACGACCCAAAGCACACATCCAAATCCACAAAAGAAGGCTTCACCAGAAGAAGATTAACATTTTGGAATGGCCCAGCCAGAGCCCAGACCTGAATCCAATTAAACATCTGTGGGGTGATCTGAAGAGGGCTGTGCACAGGAGATGTCCTCGCAATCTGACAGATTTGGAGTGCTTTTGCAAAGAAGAGTGGGCAAATATTGCCACATCAAGATGTGCCATGCTAATAGACTCCTACCAAAAAAGACTGTGTGCTGTAATAAAATCAAAAGGTGCATCAACAAAGTATTAGTTTAAGGGTGTGCACACTTATGCAACCAGGTTATTTTTAGTTTTTTTTTTCCCCCACATAGATTTCAGTTTGTTTTTCAATTGAATTGTTCATGTTATAGGTCACATTAAAAGGTGGAAAAAGTTCTGAAATTATTTATCTTTGTCTCATTTGTTTACATCACATGAACCTGGCATTTTAACAGGGGTGTGTAGACTTTTTATATCCACTGTACTGGATGTGGGATTATTAAAAAAAAAATAAGATTGGAATATCTGACAAAATATAACAGAACTGGTGATATTAGCGAGCCTGAAACAATCCATTCACATAATTTATCCCTCTGCAAAATATGTTCTGAAACACAGGAGTCAAATCACAATTTTCCATGCTTGTGTAGCTACTGTTCTCATTTACTTAACCAAAATATATATACTGTATGTATGTGTGTATATATATATATATATTTCATGGCTATATAAACACTCAAGAGCATAAAATGCTTGAGAAAAACATGCATCAGCCCAAACGCAACAGTCAGCACTATCTGAAGTTCATCTGAAGTGAACCACGTTTTACAATTTCTTGTGTCTTCTCTTGGCCAACATCCACTTCAGACACTTGAGAAATGACCAAAGTTAAAGAGTTCACAGGTTGGACAGTGCAGATTCAGTGGCTTTGCTCGTGATTACAACCAGGGATAATTTTCCAGGCCTTTTAGAGAAGGTAAAATAGTCTCTACGTGATAATCTTTATTGCTGTGTGAATGTGCAGTCCATAAAATTTCATGGCATGACCAATTTGCACGGGATTAAAATCAGGGAGAAACTCTAATTATTACCTTTTCCCACTGATAAGGGGGAATAACTGGACATTTTGTCTCAGGCCCACCTTGAGGTGGCATAGGCCGGACTGGAGTGGGGGCCCACAGAAAGGCTGTTCCATATTATAGAGTGCATCTAAACACACTTAGCGGGAGATGTGGATATAAACACAGAGACAGTGCACAACAGCAAAAGCCACTAGGGTAGCACACGTTGATGGAATAACTGTCCGGACTGGAGGGGGTCCCGCTGAATACGTTTTGTATCAGGCCCAATAATTTTTAACTACAGCCCTGGATATTAAGGTATGTGTACGATAGTATGTGTTCTATATTCTTGAAGCAGGAGGTGTGTATATACCTGTTCAGGTGTGTAATGTAACTGAGATGTGTTTATGGGTCGCAGAGGAACAGCCATGGCTTTTGAGGCAAACTGCAGAGAGCTAAGAGTTTCAGATATTGAAGATGACCAAGGCGACACTGTCACCACCAAACACGTCTGGCAGTTCCCTCCCAAGCTAAACCAGACAACAAAAAACACATCAAACATGAGAAACGTGAGAAAACACAGAAATAGTAAATAAATAATAGTTTTACACAAGTGAAGAAAGAGATGTGATGATAAAGATGCTCACCAGTCTCTCAAAGCTCTGGTTAGTTTGGACTCTCTGTATGGGACATGTTGGGAGCCCGCTGTGCTAAGGGCAAAAATCACCTAGGAAAGAAAAATTAATATATAGGCCTACTATCAATCAAAAGTTTGAACACGCTTCTCATTACGCATGATCTTAAAACCTTTTTTTTAATCTTCAAGGTAATACTTAAGTGGTTGCAATTATTTTTATGGTTGAAGTTATTAAAAATGAACTAAAAAAATGTAAATGGAGAATTTGGACCAGATAAAGACCAAAGAATTCAACCATCATACATATGGATTTCTTGGTTTAAAAGCATCCCAAATGGATACCTCAGGTTACTTGAGATATGCCCAGAGTGTGCAGACCTTGAAGGAGCCAAAATATAAGATAGATTTGATTTGTTTAACCTTTTTTGTCACTACATAATTCTCATATTTCCATTTGTGTTATGTCACAGTTTTGATGATTTTACTGTTATTCTAGAATGTGAAAATTTGTAATAAAGGATGAGCAGGTGGGTACAAATTTTGATAGTGTACAGGGAAAAAGACCCCATATTATCTAACTATAGGCCAATATTTTCCTGAATATCCCCCCCCTCCCCCCAAACCACCCCATCTCCAATTCCCTAAATGGAAAGATATTTAACCCCACAGATCATTTCCTGTGTCTAATTTCCTGTGTATATGCAGCCACCAGATTGATATGATTAACATTCAGCCCTGATAGGAAAAATAACCATAAGAGAACTTCATGAGACACTCAAAACATAACCTGCTCTTCAAACCTGTCCTGAATCTGACATGGAAAATAGTGATAATAATACAGAGCACACTCTTTTTTTTTCCACTAACATGTCTTATGAGGTATTACAAACATTTCCGAATATGGTGAGGGAGCGTTTCAGCATTTTAGCCTCTTGCAGATTTTCATTTGCTGCGTTGAAAGTTCTCTTCATATCAGGAGCGGCAGAAATACGACACTAATGCAAAAGTGGGACATAAAGAAAGACAAATCAAAGCTTAGATTTGTATGTGGGTGTCACTTAAACTTGTATATTTATATCACAACACAGGAGTTGCAGTGTAATTACAATGTTCATGAACAAATTTTAAAGTGTACTTTAAATATACTCTTATATTTGTGAATGTAATTTTATGTTTAAAACAAAATCCTCAATACATTTGCTTAGATTTAGAAGATGAACAACCAATTGAACTGTTGAGATGGTTGCAACAGTGTCAGCAGAGATCAGACCGAAAAATGCTATAAGAATGATTTGACTCACACAGACACATTTTAGGGTAACACACAAACTTACTTTTCCTGAGCTTGCCAGATCCACCTAAAAAGAGTTTTGTAAACCATTGTTAATTCAAATAACACACATATGGTGCTTACCAAATGCCAAGAATGTGTATTTCATACTAGGAATACCTAATACTTCAGTTCTGCTAAAAGGAGTCTCTGATGCTATCAGCTTACCAGAGTGAGTTTGCTGGCTGTCAAAACTCCCTCTGCAACCATAAAACACACTTGGTTGGTTAATCAGATTTATATCAATAGAATATAAGTACACTCTAACATAGTGTTTGCAACACACCCCTGCAGGGGGTTTCGGGAGACCCTTTGGGAGGTTCTGGTATGTTCATATCACTCTACAATAATATTCAGACCGCAAGCAGAGGTTCCTAACGATGACTAATGCGTGGGGGTAGACTATGGGGAGTTTCAGACAGAAGAAAGGACTGAGTAGCCCATTAAAAACAGGTCAAAATATAACTGAATGTAATGTAACTCTCCTGAAACAAATCCAGAATGAAACCTTTATTTTCCAAATGTAATAAGATGATTAAAAAGTATGGCAACAGTGCAAAAGCATGATTCAAAAACATACTCCTTTTTACAAGAAAACTCTCCAGAGATATTGCTTCTAAGAAGAATTATAAAAAAAAAACACCTACCAGGGGACTGGACCATTGTGTTAATGACCACAATGATGAATACAGTGTGGGATCTGCTTGAATAATCTCCCTTTGAGATTCCTATGGCATTTCAGAAAGGGATGGTAAATGAGTTAACAAAGCAAGTGAAGAAAGAGACCAAAATACATTGCCCTGACCACTGTAAAATGGTTTTATTTTAGTTAAAAACATAAATAAGCATCACTGTATCAACCTGAATACATTAGGTTACACCAACAAATGTCATTTTTATGCAAGTAGAAATCCTTGAGATAACAATTGCAGGTTAGCATTTTCGGTGCACAATGGGTCTTGATAGCTTGTCTGAATGAATTCATCAAACTAAAATGACTTCAAAATGGAAATTCTTCTTCTACCTGTGTGCCTGAGGGCGGAGCCACAGCGGTGCATCTGCAGCAGATCCTGGGCAGAGCAAACCTCCACCTCAGTCAGCCCATCAAGATGCACCACCTCCTCACAGTCACGCACCCAGATAACCTCACTCCCCTTTGGATCCTGAACAGGTGAAACAGAAAGAGAGAAACTCAGAGCCTCTAAACACCTGCAGATCTCAAACTTCAAATGTTTATCTCTTTTCATTTCTTAAAGCCTGGGAAGCCTTAAATGGAATGTAACAATTTATTGGCATCCAGAGAATGCACTTCAGAATTTATCTGATGTACTTTACATAATAGGAAAAATCAGGCTCTGTGAGGACAAGAAGGCTTAATATAACTAATTCATCAAAGTATTGCTCTGTTGATTACTTACCAAAAGGTCATAAATCTTTTCATTGAAGATGTGGTAGAATGACACTCTGAATTTGCAATGAGATGCCTTGGGAGCTGGATTATTCAGATTAAGGATTGTTTAAGGATGTGTAGGCATGATGAACAATAGGATAATAGAGCACTGAATGAGTAGTGGAACTTTATTTTTGTTTGATTTATGTTTTGTTTACCAGACCAATACAATGACAAATGTGAGGTGGCATTTTCTAAACATTGCGCACATAAAGTTGCTCCTGTAGTAAAACCAAGTTCCAATGACAGAATGGTATTTGACATATTCTCTCATCAGAGTTTCAGGGGGTTGATACAGGTAAAGATGTCCTCAGCAGCGTGGCTAATGATGCCCATGTGTTTGGCTGAGATGCTGGAGCCCTGCATGGTGTGAGTCTTACCGCTGCCCGGAGAGCCATAGACAATTACACAGCCGTTATAACCCTCCATTAGATCCTCAACCAGAGACTGGGGCAGAAAGAAAGAGAGAGGTATCAGCATCTAAATTTAGACATAAAATGTTTTTGTGAATGCTATGATGCGTGAAAATAACAGTTGCTAAGCAAACTATCGCCAGACGTTCTACGTACCTTTGCTGTTGAATCGTAAACGTCTCTCTGTGACGCCTCCTCGTTTAAAATGGCATCAAACCCCATTTGACGCTTGTGACTCTGGAGAATAAAGCACAAACAATCAGTAAGAAATCATGTTGAAAACACCTAATTTGCATACTTTTGTTTCACATGAACCATTTATTTATTTCTCTCTCTCTCTCTAACTCAGTGGTCATTCCTTTGAGCAAAAGAGGATGATAAATGTCATCTTTGATCTCATAAGGTCAACACTCACCTTTCCAGTGTCAACAACTAATCTGTTGAGATCTGTAACTTTGATGGAGGCTCTGGGTTCATCTACAGGGATAAAATGTTCTGGTCTGTTTGCTGAGGAATTTAATAATTTGGGTTCAGTAATGAAGTTCAGTAAGTCCAATACTTGAAGTTTTAAACCTGCAGTACATAATTGAGAGTATATGTATAAAACTTGTGTGTGAGTGTGTGTTCTCACGGGGACACAGACGGATGACAACTCTGAAGCTCTTCTCTGTGTTTAGGGTTTTATCTGTCCCAGACATCCTCTCCAATCTGACTTATTTGGCTTCTTGCAAAGTGACTTTTTTGTTTTTGTTTTTTGTTCATTCAGCAGCTTAAAAACATGAAAACATATGTCAATAATACATGAATAATATATTAGAAAACAGTAAATACATCGCTCTAGAATTTTTAGGGGAAGAAATTTGACTAAAATTTGATTCAAATTAATAAATAAGTAAGCAAGAGATACAATAAAGGAGTAATGGCAGGCTAGTTTACACTGTTAGCATTTACTTCGTCAATCTTTGATATTATTATAATGTTAAATTGCAAGTAATGATATGCCAAATAAGCTTGCCAATAAAGTTTATTCACTGTAAGTCGGAGTCGACGCGCCTCAAATCCTCAGCTTCAAAAAAATAATATGTGATATAGGCTAGGTCTATATAAAAATGCTACTTTAAGATGCTAATTTGTGGAAAGATCATAATGTGCAGCACCTACCTCTGATAAACTTCTTTTCTTTTTAAAATCACAATTCCTTCAGAGCAAAATATCCATCCCTGGAATCCAATTACGCATTTCCGACACTCAGTCAGTCAACGCAGTACTGCAAATATCATATTCATAACGTTGCTGACATGTCTTTGTTTTAATATTTTTAAATGTTCTGTTAATTATTCCTCACCTCATGTCGCGCGGACGAGCGCTTTGTGTCGCGCACTATTAATTTGAAAAAAATGTTGCGTTCCCAGTGATGCGCGCGCACGCAGTGAGGTGAGTAAACGCGACCTCTTTGATTATGACGCCGTGCTGAGAATGTTAGCATGTTATTCAAAACTATGCAGCAAACTGGAAATACGATTTGACGTAAAACGTATTTAGCAGACTCATTTGGATCATTCCAAAAACGTTTTGAGCTTTAAATAAGAGTTGCTTTTAAATGCCTATTTTAAAGGCTATCAATGCAGGATGGTATTTTCAATCTTGCCACACTCTTTTACACTCGGACGTTGCCTGAGCATCCGACTGGAATGCTTGTGTGCGACAACTTATGGCTGTTCCTCTTGACCCCTTGCACCTTTTCTCCAGCAGTGTCCTTTACTGCTATTTTACAAGGTGCTCGGAGGAGGAATGTGCATCTTAAAACAGGAGTCATTTCAGCTTTTTGTTGAAAATATACAGTACATACCATAATGGGAAAATACTATTTTTATTACCATCTCTAAACCACTTAATATTTTGATTTGATTAGAAATCTGACACTTATTGACCTTATGACATTTTAGAAAGACTGACAATGTCCAAAACCTATCCTAGCCTACTGTCACCTCTCATAAACCAGAGACTGATAAAGACAAAGAGAGAGAGAGAGAGAGAGAGAGATGAAGCACAGCCTGCTGCTGCCACTACCAGCTGTGTCGGTGTCAAATGAAAGATTCCTGATGCTCCGTATCTCGGTGTCACATAGTGTATTTTAACTGTTTAACATTTACCAGCAAACAGTTTCTTCAGATATCGCTTCAAATGTCAAAAATTACATTTTTAGATAGAAACGTTTCCTTAGAAATGACAGAAATTTGACAAAAATTATAATTATTTATTTATGGAAACATTTAATCAGAAATCGCAGAAAATGCTTGGAATAATAATAATGATTAATCGATGGAAAAGTTTCCTAAGAAATTGCTGCTAATGTTCATATTTTCTATTTATCGACAGAAATATTTCCTCAGAAATTGTCCAACTTGTTTGCAATTTCGATGGAAACATTTCCTAAAATGGTTGAAAATTCATTTTATCGACTGAACGAGTGGGGGTTCAATCTTCAGCTGGCTGGCAGGAGCCGCCACTGGCAGGTCACGTGACCTGTCAGTGGATGGCTGGTAGCTGCCAGTCTGAGACTGGCATCCCTCAAAAATGTCCAACATTTTTGAAAATTCGATTTATCAACTATTAAAACATTTCCTCAGAAACAGCTGAAAATGTAAGAAAATTGTATTTATTGACAGAAAAATTTCTTCAAAAAATGTCCAAAATGTTTACAATTTCGATGAAAACATTTCCTCAGAAATCGCCGAATATGTATGAAAATCTGCAACAAGTGCACATCTTTTACCCCAGACCGAGCAGGTTGTGTAAAAATAGTATGACATATAGATGGCAGTATATACCATACAATAGAGTCCAATCTGCCGAGCCATGTTGCACAGAACACAGCAATGTTAATTCTGTGTTGTTGTGGCTCACATTACACAGGAAGAGCTATTCCTCTCCTCTCTGAGTATGTATAGTAGTATTCATGTGAAATTTAACCTATGCCTCTTTAGGCATCTGTTTCTGCAAACTGAAACTGAGAAAAAAAAACTGAATGAATATAGTGCTGCAGATATTAATACTATAACGTGTTGTCTAGAGAAGTAATGGGCATTAAAACATACAATCAAACTAAACATGATTCTTTCATCAATAATGGTGGAACCGAGGTGCTTCAGTTTGGTGTTATGGAGTTTGTCTGTTGAAATGAGTAGAGGTTTGCCTGGGTTGACCTCTGAACAGCATTTCTGAGAGAGGTTCTACTGGTACCCCCCAGACCGGATTCCTGTTGTAAAACTGGGTCAGGGGGAGAGCGAGCTCATCTTTCCATGGGACTTTATTTTACTGTAGGCAACTCACTTGGCGTTTCAAAACAAGCTCACAGGAAATACATAATCAAATTCAGCACAGAGCCAGCACTCTCAAGACATAGAGCTTAAACTCAACTTCTACAAGTTCTAGAATCTTCACATCTCTAAAATGTCAGTGGTATCCTAAAGGATTTAGAACTACATTTACATATTTTCTGTTAATTCTAGATGCAAGATTACATTTTCTTTTAGAACTCAATAGAATTTTAAAAACAAACAAAAACAAACCAACAAAAAACATCAAGAAATTTTGTGCTGGATTTGGCAGAATCAAAAGCAAACAGCAGTGATGCATTTGAACAGCTGTTACAGCATGTGTATTGAGATCTAGGTTTGCATATGTATTACCCATGAGAACACAAAAAGAGATGCTTTTCTTGGGATGTGCATATTAGAGTAGAACTATTCAAGGAAACTGCACCAGTGGAGAAACCCAACACTACTCTTCCGTGCCAGTCACATTGCTCTTGAGATCTAGTCATACAGCAGGATACTGTCAAGCTTAGCGGATGACAGGTTTCATTTTAACCATGGCCTTGGAGAAGCATTAGTGCGGAAATGGATCTCAACTGCAGGAATAAATAGAGCAGGTGGAGGGTAGGTTTCTTTAACCCTTATGTGAATACTGGTGTGATTCCTGCTGGTTGTTTTGATCTCTTGTAGTATATGTGTGACCTGATTTTTATTTTTTTAAGTATTTGAACTTCCCCCAACTTAATGTACACAAGTTAAATGTTTATAAATGTGGTATAACAATCTGTGATTGGTGTTAATGGCTCTGCCCAGTCAATTTACTTGAGGTTTTAATTTATACATTTCCATACATCACATTATAATGACAAGGCACCCAAGAGAAATCAGACATAGTTATACAATTCATTAACTTTAATCAGTTCAAAAAGTTTCACAACAAATGCAATGCATTGTAAAGGGGAATTAACCATTGATTATCAGTATTTAGATTGATACATTCTTTTCCTAATGAGAATGTTGGCATTTCCATGCTCTCTGACTAAAACCCTTTTGCCTTATTTGGACAGGACTCAAAAGGATACAAATGAAAAATGCAAAAATATAAAATTACATGTAAACTGAGATTTATTTTGCTCAAGGTAGTGTCCTGCAGCACTACAGCATGGTAAACAATGTAAATTAGTACAATTCAAAAAAACTCCAGGTAAAGGTTTAGCCTACAATACCCCATAAATATTTTAACCACTTTTTTTAAAACTTCAATTTAATGAAAGCTTACAAAAGGAGCAACCATCCTCATTGAGGAAAACAAAAAAACCTGATGTCGGCATAGTGACAACACGCGCACGCTCACACACCCACATCGAAACAGGACCAAACGTCTGTATGTTCCCATGGTAGTAAAGATGCTGTACAATTATGCTGATATGAACAAGTAGAGGGCTGCTGAACACTCCCGCCTAGAAAAGAAAACAGAGAGCTTTCACGCCACAGAGTTGCGGGTATAAATGGACCCAAACGCCACTCACAACCACAGCAGCATCGATCAGACCATTCACTCAGTGATCCATTCAAGTTCACATTCTACTGCTCTCTTCAGAAAGCATAAACATTCTTTAGTCCCAAACGTCTCTTGGCTCCTCACACACACACACACACACACGGACCACAAAACCTAAGCCAGTGAGCAACACAGCAACTCTGCGACCTCAACAATCACTGCCATTCATCAACATTCTCATGGGCTGGAAAAGGTGTGAAGCTCATTGGCTGCAATCGGGCACGGGCTGACACTAGGTACATCTGCCCACTGCCAGAACACACAAAGCTCTCTGCCAACACAACAAACCGCACTCTGGTCTTTATAATATACTGTACATGAACACATACATGATGTGTGGAAAGAGAGGACAGGACTGGAGGGGAAAGGCAGACAGAAAAAAAAGCATGTAAGCAAGAAATGATTGTACAGATGTGACACTTCATGCAGCGCTGACCAAACATAAGCTGTTAACAATGGAAAGCTAATACAATAAAGTGTCTTTATGAAACAGAAACAATGCAAACAGGGCCACTGGGTGACAGTATCATGTACAGATTGCCCTTGTTTTGGTCAAGAGACAGCCAAGTGCGGAAATCACCTCCTTACAGGAAGAGCCAAAAGAGTTCACACGCACACTTACTAGAAAACACACAGATGGCGCACAGAAGCGCCGCCACAACACTGCTTTAGTTGTGTGATTAGTATGTTTAGGAGTCAGTACAGTGTGTGTGGTGTGAATGTTTGTGTGAACTCAGTCACACATCTCCTCAGGTATTTCGTGAGGGTTGAGGATGCCAGGCACAGACATCTGAAGTTTGTGTTTCTCCTCCTGGGACTGATGCAGCGAGGCCTCTCTCTCCTCCAGAAACAGATCAGAGGTGTCCTCACCCGCAAATTCCTGTAGGTACAGAGTAACGAGTGAGCATTTCATGAGGTCTGCTTGCACGGCCGCACTCTGCCAGAAAGTTGTCATCTCTGCCACAATCATCATTATAATCACACACACACACACACACACACACACACACACACACACACACACACACACACACACACAGTCCCTTTGCACTCCTAATGACCCATATAGTTACACAATACTTCAAGATCCCTTAAAGGTCAATGTGACAGCATGCTCTCTCTCACATCATCTCCTCTATTTAAACACTTACATCTCCCCATGTACTGCACATAAATATACACTTATATTCACACCAGTGTTTCCTAAAGAATTCTGTCCCCACCCCATAATTTGTTAAATTATATAAATAAAACATTAAAAATATACTTTTGGCAACATGCTTAAATGATTTCAATCAGATTTAAGTGAACTGAAAGTGACCTGGGATTCCGTAATCGCCCTGTCGTATACAGCGAGATCATTCAGGGAAGGATTCATTAGACTAATTGAAACAGATAACGTGTACGTTTGTGAGTCTATTTGAGCGATTAATTAAAAGAACTGGCTGATAAAGAGTCATTTGTTTATGAAACGTACTACTAGTCACGATGCACAACTTGTTCAGACTGCAAGCTCACAATATTAAGCAGCAGCGCCATTGCTTTATAGTGGTATAGGAAACAAAGAAATAAATGTTTTTAATACAATTACTACTGAAGTCAAAAATTATTGTATTTACAGTATATTACTACAGACAACATTTATTTCAGTAAAGAAATAATAAAAGATAACAATTACACAGGTGTCCTTCTCTTAGTAGGACAGACAGCTTGCAACTAACCTTGATCTGCACAAGGAAATCCCGCAAGTGTTCTTTGAATGCTGGGATGTCTTGGTTTAAACTGAACAGGCCAGTCACAAACACTTTCACCTGGGCACTGCAGAGACAGAGAGAACAGACACATTATCAGACAGGGAATACTTATATATTGAAACATAAATATATCTCTACATTTTTAAAACTAGTTTTTGTTAAGACCGTTACTGGTTCAAGTTCATACATTCGTCTCACAGCAAGGTGCCTACTGAGAGAAAATGAGCTCATCCCTGAGGGCTGATTTGCATAGGAGTCAACCCTATGCCATAATCATCACAGCAACTGCAATTAGTCTACTTATTGGCACTTGAGATTTAGTCTTTTCTTACTTGGAAAGAAGTACAAAGATGCACTTACATTAACTACCTGCACTTGCTTTTGTTTAATTAAAACCCATTTGCTAAGAAAACACCTTTCAAAGAACCTACAGTGTCACCAAAATATTTAGACATGTATGCCACACAAATGTACAGCATGAACATCATTGCATTATATTTTAGAGATAGCCCAAGCAATCTTTAACACTTAACATTTCAAAGAAAGAAGTCTGTTAATAGACATATTGTTCCAAGTTGAGATAAAAATATTTGGACACTTACTGGTTAAATTTAGTGGAACAAGCCTATAGTTTTTATTATGATGAACTGTTGTTATTTTGCTAGGACACCTGAGTGAACTTGATGGGAACTGTCTTGATACATTCATTAAAACATACTTTAGAATCAGTTAGTTAAAAGTAATTGCAAAATGTCTAAGAACTCTGAAGTTAGTTCTGAGGAAATTACTAGCATCATGTGTTAGCAGATGTGACTTGGTATTTTTTTTATCTAATGCAATAAGATTCCTACATTTCTAAAGTGTGGCTTAAGTGTATGACTACTTTTTGAGGTCACTATAATTCATGCTGTGCAGCATCACCAGAGCTATTTGAACCAGAAAACTCAGACTGGACATTTAGGTACACTGTTGGATACTTACTCCTGTAAGTGTGGGAAAGCTGATTTTAGCAAGTTGGCCACATACTCCTGGATGAACACCTGGTTGTTGACTGGGTTTGAGGGGTTCAAAGTTGTGCTGATTTTTCCTTCCTCAACAAGGTTAAACATGTATGCCAGGATAGAAGCATGCATTGTCAAACCTGCAGGACAAATGCACAGAGATTTAACACAATACCTGAAGTAAATGTACATTGAAAAAATACATTTTTAAAAACAAAATTTATATAACATTAAATTAAATTATATCTGCTCCATAATTGTATTTTTTTTAAAAAACCCTTCGGTCTGACACTGATTAATCAGTTTTCAGGAAAACGTAATAAGAGGACTTAAAAGAGGACATATGAGAGAGTGAGACCAAGAGAGAACAAGAAGTTGGCCAGAACTCACCAGCTGTGTGTGATGTATCTGTGACGACAGAGAAGATGTGCTGAAGAATGTCACAGAAGTATGTCTGATAGAAGCTCTGTGCTGCTGCCTCTTCCTGTGCCACATTCTGCAGCAGCGTGTAGAGAATCTGGAGGCCTGCCAACACATTTGATGTTTGTTTTTTATGACAAATGATTATAGTACATTAGAAGTCTGGCTGTTATAAATGCATCTGAGGGTCTCACCAGTGTCTGCCACATTTCTCATCGTGTGTTTAAAGGCCCATATAATTGAGTCAAGCACAAGTTTAAACTGTGCTGGTGGGATGGCCAGGAATGCTGGGAAACAGTGAGAGTTCACCGCCTGCAGCAGGTAGAAGAAATGTGTCCTGTGCTCTGGGTACTCCTCGAAATCCTAAACAATTACAAAACCAAGCAAGTTTAAACACTAAAGAGTATCACACACACACACACACACACACACACACATGTTGTGTTTCCATGTTTTATGGGGACTTTCCATAGACATAATGGTTTTTATACTGTACAAACTTTATATTCTATCCCCTAAACCTAACCCTACCCCTAAACCTAACCCTCACAGAAAACTTTCTGCATTTTTACATTTTCAAAAAACATAATTTAGTATGATTTATAAGCTGTTTTCCTCATGGGGACCGACAAAATGTCCCCACAAGGTCAAAAATTTCGGGTTTTACTATCCTTATGGGGACATTTGGTCCCCACAAAGTGATAAATACACGCTCACACACACACACACACACACACACAAACCAAACAAATTTTTTTTTAATATTCTTCAAAAGAACAAACAAATACAAGTTGTGTTTATTAAAGGTGCCGTAGTATCTTTTGTTTCATGTCATCTTGGACTTACAGTGATACCTAGTGGTGTGGATGCAGCATAATTCAAAATCCGAAGTTTTCAGTAACAGATGCCATTGTAGAAATTCACTATTCACAATCAGCCATGATTAATTTAAAGGGGTCATGACATGAGAAACCAAATTTGCCTTGATCTTTTGGTATATAAGAGGTCTTTGTATCATTAAAACGTCCTGCAAGTTTAATATTTTAAGACGTCCTCCCCATTCTAAACGAATCATTTATTTAATCAAGCTCAAAATACAGCTCGTTCTGGATTCATGGTTAGAAGTGACGTGACGGTTAGAAGTGACGTACCAGCGTTTGCATATGACCGCCTCCAGCACAAGATAACTACGCTTTAAGCGCTAAGACAACTACGCTCATTTCAGTATCGCCGTCGCCTCACAAGTGTTCAGTCGATGGACAGCGAGCTCTGACAGAGACTACTTGTGCACAGGAAAATTACGATGCCACACAGATGTGCTGTTCCTGGCTGTGGTCAAACAAAACCTCTGAATAAGCTGCCGAAAGATCCAGACGTCAGGGAAAAATGGATGCAGTTTATTTTTTGCGGACGTCCCAGTCACGGCAGTGTTAACTTAAGCGTTTGTTCTGTACATTTTAAGGATGACTGTTTTGAGAACAAATCTCAATATGATGCTGGCTTTGCCAGAAAACTGTTGCTCAAAGATAAGTCCGTGCCGACTATTCTGGGAACAACGACGACGCAAACTGTAAGTAATCTATTTTAAACTTTAAACTACTTTTTAAAGCGCAATTTCATTCATTATGAATAATCACAGTGTTTTTACTTAGTTTACTTGCATATTGTTCTGGCTGGGAGCGTCAATAATTGATACATAGGCACTGACGTTAGCCAATCATAACAGTGGGCGTTAACACTGAAGTCTTAAATGGAAAACGCCTCCAAAACAGACTGTTTGAATCAGAGGATGAGAAACAGGGTGGGAAAAGGTCATAAATCACTAGATTTTAAAAGTTTTTCTTAAAAAAAAATATATTAATACTATAATTGCACCTAAGGGAACATAATAATACAATAAAAAAACCCATGTCATGACCCCTTTAATCCAAGAGTGAAAGTTTCCAATAACAAGATGGTTACTGAGAATAAGAGAGTGCGCACCTGGTCATATGATCTAAAATGGCAGCCCCCATGAGGGTGCCCCTGCACCATGCAGAATAAAACTGCTTTTATAAGGTTACTGATTTGACTGGAGTCCTTATCTCATGTGAGTGGGCATGATTTTAAATATATGTTTAAAAATTACAATTAATTTCTTTAAGAGTAAACTTTTTTGCAGAGGAAAATATTTCACCTTTAATAAAATGACAATGGAAGGTTTTATTTTGATTACAGAATTCAATCTTGTTGAATTAGGGCTACTCACTTTGTTGATCATATTTAATGTGCACTCAAAAACTGCATCAAATATCTGTGGAATCTCTCCAGTAATGTGTCCACCCAGTTTGTTAACAATTGTTGCCATGGTGCTGAGCACTTCCGGTTCTCTTGCTGCCGGGACATTGCGCTGGTAATCAATGAGCACAGCATCCAACAGTGGAGGAACAAAGTTCTCCCCCACCTGGAACACAAACAAAAACAACATGCGCAGACAGGCTTAAAGGATGAGCAGATATATGTGTGTTGTGTAAGGACAGCGCTAATCTGAGCAGCCCCAGAAAGTGGTATAACAGAATTACCTGCAGACACTAAAACTAATTTAACAATCACAGACATGAATGCAAAGCCTTGTGCTGGTGTCTAGTTTCCTCAAAGGGTTTTAATAAGGTACATATAGTATAAAACCTTGATTTGTTCAGCACTTTCAGTACAGACTTTTGCCAAAACATAGTTGTGATGTGTCTCTCACCATCTGTGGGTCATTGGAGCGGCTAACCCAGCCTGAGATCAGCTTCAGCGTCTCTCTCTTCACTGTGCGCATGCTCCGGATCAGAGGCTGCTTCGTCACCATCTCACCTATAAAACAGTCAACTGCAAATCAGGCACACAAACTAGCACTGAGAGATGTAAACAAAGCCCCTGTGGTGCTTAAGTGCAGCAGATTATATAATGTTTGCACCAGTGGTGAATTCTCAGGGCCAGCAATTCCTTCTCTGCTGGCCTAAAATGCCAAATAAATAAAATAAAAAATTCATCCTTTCATTCAATCTCAATCACCTTTATGCCTATGTATTTTTAACTGCTTACCACTCTTAATTAATCTACAAATAAATAGAGAAAAACGAAAAGTTTTACAAATTCCTTCTAGGAAAAGTGCAATGGAATGCATCTTTAAGTCAGATTTACAACTTGTAAATCTTAGGCTTGTGCAGAAATTCTAAAATCCGATTTCACCGAGTTGCAGGGGCACGATGTCACACAAACATGTCGACACTCAGGGAGATATACAAAGTAAGTGATAAACATTGACTTTATTAAGTAATATCGATAAATTAGTTTGTTTCCACATTACATGATATTAAAGCTTGTTTAACAAATGCCTGCAGAAGCAGGTGTTTAAAACATTATGATCTCTTTTGATAATCGTACACCTGAAGCACAAATGCTAGCACTGCAACATTGTTTATCAGTTGGGTTGCTAAGAGACATCTCTAATGAGAGTCAAACCCCTGCTAAGCTAACGGGAGCATTGCAGTTCCAAATATCGGGGAATGGAATGCATTTATGGTTGGAAATATCAAGCAGGAATATCCCACATCCACCTTGAATGGAACGCAGCATAACCATGTAGCCTGATGAAACAAAATTTATTTCAAGCAACATTTAAATTGCAAATATTATTAGATAGTATTATAGACCTCCATGGTAGATGCATATGAAAATTTTTGATTTTTGAATGTCTGTTCAGTAGACATTCATTTCACAAAACAGTCATGCTGCAGTTACAATTAGGCTTGCTTGAGCATTAAGTGTCATTTCAAGTTCTGGCTTTCATGCGTGGATGTGTTTTTAAAACGTGAATTGGTATTACTGGTTAGCTGCGACAATGTATGATGCCCAAAGGCATAGGGAGACTAATTCATTGTGAAACTGTGTTTTCTTAATGGCATGAATCACATTGAAGGCCTAGAAATTAAATGCATGGCCCGCCACTGATTTGAAGTGTACATTAAAGTGATCAGATTAAGTCAGACTTTCTCATTAAATAGAATTTACTTTGGGCTACTATTCAGTTAAACTTCACTCATTATGTTCAAGCTGCAGTGCTATACATAGCTGCTCAGGCAGCACTGTAATGGACTGCTTTTCACACACGCACAAAGCGCTAAGCTCAGCTCGCTCAGCCCTTTGTCTTCCCGCTGAGCGAGTTTGTGTGATAAGACAGACTTCAGTTTAATGTGGATCTAACGCTGTGTGACAAATACAAATACACATATTCATATGAGAATGCATGTAAATTTAACTTACTATTTCCTTACATAAAAAAATACACACATGATCTGAAACTCTGAAGGGAAACTCTGAAAAGTATTTATATCGATACTTGCTTGCATACAGAAAAACACGCACCATTTGTCTGGATTGCAGCCGAGATGTTTTCACTTAGGCACTTGTATACATTGAGCATGTCCAAGTAGATTCGTCCCAGCTGAATAACAAAAGGGTGTCCTACTGCTTTACATGCTTTGACATTGGTCTTCAGAATGCTGCCCAACTGCTTCACAGTCTCTGGGTCCTTCAGGATGTCCACATTCTACGGCATGAAGTAGGATAAACAGCCATTTAAGAATCTATCAGTGCAGATCACGTGTCTAATTTATTCACATATTAACAAAATTCACTGTCTGTAATAAACTAGCACTATTTTAAGGTAAATATATTGCTTTAAAATCACCTTGGTGGCCTGCTGAATGATGCTGTCCCACACCTGGTTAGGCAACAACATGTACTTCTCTATAAGGTGTTCCTGCACAGCCTGGTCAGTTTGCGCTCCAATCATATAGCCGACAGCTTCATAAAATGTATGCACCTGAGAAAAGGAGATTACTCATATCAAGCACCACTGAAAAAACATCTGCACAAACATTTTTAAAATGCAAAGTGTCAAAATAACACATTGAAACAGGCTAATTGAGATGGATGGGGTTAACTGGTACCTGCTGGGGTTGCAGATCACATATGATGGTGTTAATGTTGTTGAGAATCTCATCAATAAAGGGCATCACCTCTCCCACCTGTACCTGCACAAAATGCCTCCTACACTTCTGAGAGATTTTTATGAATGTGTCACATGCCATGTCCTGCACTCCATCGTGGGTTTCTGAGTGAAGCAAATAGTAAAAAAATCAAATAAAAATCACAACTGAACACTTTTTCAATTTCATGTTCTTGCAAAGTCAAGCTAAAATTATAATTTTTTATACATCATAACAGAGCTGTTCCATAAATACCTCAAATCTAGCACTTGCTATGTATGTGTAATAAAATCTGACATTAAAGCTGCTTCTATTTAGAGATTAGACCAAAGATGTTATAGCTGTAGACAGATGTAAATCTTTGATTCTATTCTAAGGATTGAAGCCTTTGTGACTCACCGTGCATGAACTCAAACAATTTGTTGACGACAGTCTTCAAGAATTTCCAGTGCGCACGTAGGAATCGTGGGTACTGGCCCACTATATACATGATGTTAGAGGCAATGATAGCCTTGTTGTCCTTGCCTCTCTTCTGCTCGCATAGACCCAGAAGGTCCTGTAGAAAACATTCAAATTAAAAATCATAGTACTAAGTATTAGTACTAAGACTTGTTTCTATGGGTGTAGTGGTACTCTGCAGATGAAAAGGATGCATAAAATAGAGGGGTGTGCCCACACATCTAGCATCCAGTTAATATTAACTAATTTTAATTCAATAAATCCATAATGAAGCACAAAGAAAATGTGAAACCATATGTGCTTGATGAACATTTAATTTCAAAAGCATAGGCATCAATTCCAGGGATTTGCTCCCATTCAGACACAAGTGCATCAGTGTGGTTAGGCACTGATGTTGGGCGATGGGGCCTGGCTCACAGCTGGTGTTCCAATTCATCAGGTCTGCGCTATGTGCAGGTCAGTCCAGATCCAAGACCATTTTAAATGGACCTCACTTTGTGCACAGGGGCATTGTCATGCTGGAATAGAACAGAAAGTACATAAATCATTGATTCGAAGATTAGTGCACCTTAATAACTGTGACGAGGAACCTCTTCTCATCCTCCTCATGCATGGCTCCACTGATGGAACCAATGGCCCAACACAACGTGTTGAGGTTCTTCCAGGACCACTCAGTACCGTTCACTTGATTGTGAAGTTTCTCTGTCATAATGCGCTCTGCATCAGCATAGTCCAGATGGGTCAGATAGACTGCAGAAAGATAGATAGTCAAAAAAAACTCTAAAACACAGACACAGTTCAGATGAAAACCATTAGATTGTCTGAATCAGGGTCAGAAATTAACCAGAGCTCAGGGCAAAAATTGCACCAAAATTATAAATGTGTGAGAAAAGGAAAAAAACTGAAATTAATTAATATTCTTTGTTTGTAACATCTTACAAATGTATCTGTTGATATGTTTTTAAAATTCTATTCTAGGTCTAGTTAATTCTTTAGAATGAGAATGTTTTAATGGATAGATTAAATTGAACCACTTGGCATAACATTTCTGACACTGGTCTGTAGCCATAGAGAAGAATAGCAGAGCTCTCACCAAGTGTCTCCCTCATGTTCTTGTAGAGATTGATGGAGTCTGTGTCCTTCATGAACTCTCGAACCACCTCGCCCTGATCGTTCTCCACCACCAGAACTTCCTCTGGCTTGGCCATGCGGCTCACCATCAGCAAGCGCACCTGCAGCACGGGAACACAAACACACTTACTGTTGCTGCCTGTGAAAAAAAAAATAGATTCCTGCCATCTCAGGTGCCATTGGAACTTGAGTTGGTGTCTACTAACCTTAGACAGCACAGGCAAGTACAGTTGTCTGCGGGGTGGTACATCAAAGTGTTGGCTCCCTGAAATGAGAGGAGATGTGGAGGTGGAGAAGGGACTCTCTCTGTACAGCTCAGCTGCCAGATGGTTCCAGTACTCCAAACAGATTTTAAAGATCTCAGTCTCCTCCACTTCTGACACCAGCAACATGTAATGCAGAGCCTAAACAGAGAGACAAACAGGTGTTAAATCTTGTGTTTGCATTCTTCCATATCTGAGGCTGATTTAATGTGTTTGCTTCCATATCTCTCCAAGCTTCGGTCTGTGTGTGTACCTCCATGAGAGTCTCTCTGAGGTTCAATCTCTTTTCTATCAGCTGTCCGTGCTCTTTGAGGAAAGTGCAGAGGAACAGGCTGAGGTTCTGAATGAAGTTTTGCTCGTCATCTTTACCATTTGCATATGCCAGCCGGATGTTGGTGTTCAGGGGAAGCATCTTCAACACATAAGAAAGAGTCAGTAATAAAGAAAATATTGAACCGTGCCAAGACTGACTGGTGAGACAAGACTTTCCTGAATAAAAGGGGCATTATTCTTTCATTTGCATTTGACCTGCGCCACAGACCAGCCAAAATAAGTGTGTATTACCTGTTTGAGCTGCATCATGGTCAGAGTGAAGAGACTGACGAACTGCTCCTCATATTGACTGACGCTAACTCCTGCGATCTCAGTCAAGCACTTCAGCGTCACGTTGCGGAACATCGGCACGTTTAAAAACTACAGATTGACACAGTAGAAGACCACTGCTTTGTAAAAACTATGTAGTTTTTATTGCATACGCCTATATAACTTAACCATTTCATTTTACAACAATTACATATACTATAAAGTTATTTATTACACTTCTCTCTAGCTATGTTTATTCTGATTGGTTAATCTGTGCTAGTTTCACATCTCTCATATCACTCCATGGTCTCTTCTAACATAAAATATTTTAAACTCAAATCAATATTTCATGTTCACTTATTTATTTATTTAGTAAGTAACTGTGTAATAAGAGGGATAATGTACAGCAAGTCAGTCATTATCATAAAATAAACCCCTCCAGTGTGATACAACACCTGATCTTGTCTAGCCTTATTTAAAAAAACAACAACTGACTACTTGTACATTACTACTTACATATAAAATATACTAAAATGAGTGTTAGTTAACCTGGAAATGTGTGGAAAAGATATAAATGAAATCATCTTCAAAAGCACACAACAGTAAATCTTTCTACTCTATTGCTAATCCTTCAAAAAAAGATTGTAACAGCACGCAAAAATTTCCAGACATGTTACCTTGTACACCAGACTACTGATGAGTTTGGTTTCAAAAATGTATCCCAACGGAATCCAGTTGAGAAACCTCAGCAGAGTCTCTAAAGTAGCATGCACCAGAGGGGCATTCTGTGAATTTTCCTGAGAATAGTGGAAAAATATTAATAACAACTACATATACAACCATAAACACTCTGTCGCTCTCTCGGCGTTGTGTCGGAGAAGCGACACTAGGGGTCTCTCTTGAGCGCCGAATATGCCTCTGAACTATGAAAAAAGGCCAATGAGAAGTTGGCAGACATAATTTGCATACCCCGCCCCCGGACATACGGGTATTTAAGCGGGCAAATACGGGAGTTCATTCAGAACATTTCTTCGGAGCCGATGGTAGTGCATGCAGTCTGCTTCGAGTCACACACACCAGTTCCTGTTCATTCCTTCATGACGATCTGCATGCTGTTGGATCGACGGCGCATAACAGCAGCTTTTCTCCTTCTTGCACGGCTGTGCATTTTGCCCCTGGGCGCTTCGACAGCGCAGACAACTCGAAAGAGTTATCCTAAAAGAGTGATTTTATTTAAAAGAGTCATTTCCTATAAAAGAGCAAAACACAGCGGCGTTGAACATCCTTTTCAGGACGCGTCTTTATAAAGATGCCTTTCCGCCCCGTGTTGTTGCTGGATGCAGTAGAGTGCTCTCCGCTTCAGACGGCCACAGGCATTGTCTCGTGTGTCTGGGCAGCGATCACACCGAGGCATGCGTTTGTGGATGGTTCATGCTCTCACTGCGAGAGCATGACCATGGCAACGTTGCGGTCATGGCTCGCTTTCAACAGAAAGCAAGCCACTCCAGCCCCCCCCCACCGCATTGCTCCGTCTTCCCACGGGATTTAGGACAATGCGGCTGGCGCCGGAAGCGATCTGGGGACGGCAGCAGGTGCAGCTCCGCCGGGTATGCCCCCTCGGACCACCCGCCCCCCGGCACGCTCGTTGACTCCCGTCCGTGCTCGAGGTAACAGCGGCTCGCCGCTGCACCGGAGAGCGTGGCTTCTGACGCAGAGGACTCCCCTGGGCTGCCGCTTTCGGGCCAGCACGCCCAGGCTGAGGCCGACGCGCAGATGACCGACATGCTTTCCCGGGCCGCCGCTAGCGTGGGGCTGGATTGGAACACTCCATCCTACCCACAGCCATCATGGCCGGATGACTGGTTCCTGGAATCCGGGCGCCGCTCACAGCCCCTGGTCCCGTTTTTCCCGGAAGTGCACGATGAGCTGACGTCATCGTGGAGAGCACCCCTCTCCACTCGTCATAGCGCCACTCACTCATCCGCTCTCGCCACCCTCGATGGCGGAGCGTGCCACGGATACACGGCGATTCCCCAGGTGGATAGGGCGGTTGCACTCCAGCTATGCCCCGGAAACCCTACCACCTGGTGGGGTCGCCCTGTACTCCCCTCCAGGCCCTGTAGGACAACATCCTTGCTCACCGCGAAGGCCTACAGCGTCGCTGGACGCGCTGCCTCCGCCCTGCACGCCATGGTCCTCCTGCAAGTCCACCAGGCCAAGGCGCTCAGAAACATGCACGGGGGTGGCCCTGATCCCTATGCGCCGCAGTCACTCGGGCAGGCGATGGCCACGCTCGTGGTCCAGGAACGTCATCTTTGGTTGAACTTGGTCGAGATGCGTGAAACCGACAAGACTCGTTTCCTGAATGCCCCCTGTCTCACGGACCCCCTCGAGGACCCGGAAGGCTCCCAGGCGCTCCTGAGACATCCGACCGCCCTCAGCCCCACGACTGTTCCCCGGCCGGCCGGTTCAGACGAGTCCAGAGGACGCCAAAATCGGACCTCCTCCTCAGTCACGAACCCGCCCCCTGCCAGGCGCCTGGAGCAAGATAAGTGCTTTGAGATTTTCTCAGCACTAAAGCCTTGGGACGCACCCTTGCCTCCCGACGCCGCATCACCTGCTCCGCCCCGCCGGGTACGTCCAAAATACTCGTCCCCTTGGTGCCCTTAGCACGGAGTTTGGAGGCGTGGCTTTCACTGCCCAACCCGTCACACTGGCTGGGCCGGACCATTCGACCCGGTTATGCAATTCAGTTTGCCAGGCCCCCGCCCCCCTTCGCGGGCGTCTGTTTTTCCGCAGTACACAGCAAACATGCCAATTCCCTGAGCACGGAATTCGCTACTCCTTTACTCAAAGGCGCGATAGAGCCTGTCCCTCCAACCGAAATGAAGAAGGGTTTCTACAGCCCTTACTTCGTTGTACCCGATCTTGGACTTGCGAGTTTTCAACCGGGCTCTGCTCAAAATCAATCAATCAATCAATTTTATTTCTATAGCACATTTAAAACAACACATGTTGACCAAAGTGCTTCACATTATAGCAAAAACAGATCATATAAATACATAATATATAAAATATATAAAAACACATAAAATAAGAACCCACATTAAGCACAATTAAAAGCAAGTGGAAAAAGGTGAGACTTCAAATAAGATTTAAAAACATCAACTGATGTACAAGACATGATATGTAGTGGAAGGCTATTCCACAGCCGTGGTGCAGCCACTGAAAAGGCTCGATCTCCCTTTGACTTAAGACGGGACTTCGGGATCGTTAAAAATAAACTCTGTGACAACCTTAGTAGTCTACAAGGTGTGTGTTGCTGAAGGAGATCCGTAATATAGGGAGGAGCCATGCCATGTAAACCCTTAAAAGTAAATAATAAAATCTTAAATTGAATCCTAAATTTGACTAGAAGCCAATGAAGAGATGCTAACACTGGGGATATATTGTTGTGTTTTTTTGTCCCGGTCAACAATCTTGCAGCAGCATTCTGGACTAACTGCAGACGTGACAGTGAAGTTTGAGAAATGCTGCAGAGCAATGAATTGCAGTAATCTAGTCTTGAAGAAATAAAAGCATGTATAACAACTTCCATGTCCTTAAAAGATAAACAGGGTTTCAATTTTGCAATGTTTCTTAAATGATAGAAACTACTTCTGACTACAGAATTGATGTGTTTATCAAGCTTTAGATCAGGGTCAAGAATTACTCCAAGATTCTTAACTTTGTCAGGTAAATTAAAAGTAAAGGAACCTAGATCATTAGTCATGTTTTTGGTAGAGCCAGGTGTACCAAACACCATCACTTCAGTTTTTGATTCATTTAGGTGAAGAAAATTAATTGCCATACACTTTTTGATATCATTTATACAGCAGATAAGAGAATCTAAAGCAGAACTCCCATTCAAAATGCTCACGCACGGCCAGGCGTATCAGTACAAAGTCCTCCCCTTCGGCCAGCCTCTGTCCCCTCGCGTCTTCACGAAAGTCACAGAGGCAGCCCTTGCTCCGAGAAGCCGGCATCCGCATACTCAACTATCTCGACGACTGGCTCATCCTGGCCCACTCACGAGAGTTACTATGCGCGCACAGAGACCAGGTGCTCAGGCACCTCAGCCGTTTGGGGCTTCAGGTCAACTGGGAAAAGAGCAAGCTCACCCTGGTTCAGAGCATCTCTTTTCTCGGCATGGAGTTAGACTCAGTCTCAATGACCGCACGCCTCTCCAACGAGCATGCGCAGTCGGTGCTGAAATTCCTCGCTTCCTTCAAGCCAGGCGCAATGGTCCCTTTAAAACTTTTCCAAAGGCTCCTGGGGTATATGGCATCCTCTGCGGCGGTCCCGCGTTTGCCTCCCGAGAAACCTCCCACTGCCTGCTCTGGTACGCCCGAACAGAGGCTCCCCTCTGGGCAGACGCACTAGCACACAGCTGGCCCACGGGGCTGCACAAGTACGCATTGGTCAAGGTCAGGGAGGACGAGGAGCAAGTCACCTTTGTGGCCCCATACTGGCCCACTTGGACTTGGTTCTCGGACCTTATGCTTTTCGCGACAGCCCCTCCCTGGCGAAGGAAGGACCTACTTTCTCAGGGACGGGGCACGCTCTGGCATCCGCATCCAGACCTCTGGAACCTCCACGTCTGGCCCTTGGACGGGACGCGGAAAATCTAGCCGGTCTACCACCTACTGTCGTAGACACGATCAACCAAGCCAGAGTCCCTTCTACCAGGCATCTTTACGCCCTAAAGTGGCACCTGTTCGCAAATTGGTGTTCTTCCGGGCTCAAGACCCACAGAGGTGCGCAGTTAGGTCAGTGCTCTTAATTCTGCAGGAGAGGCTGGAGGGGAGGCTGTCCCCTTCTACCCTTAAGGTGTATGTCGCCGCCATCGCGGCTCACCACGACGCAGTAGACGGCAAGTCTCTGTGTAGGCACGACTTAATTATCAGGTTCCTAAGAGGTGCCCGGAGGTTAAATCCCTCCCGGCCAAGCCTGTTCCCCTCCTGGGATCTCTCAGTGGTCCTCACGGGCCTCCAGAGACCCCCCTTCGAGCCGCTAGATTCCGCTGCACTCAGGGCCCTCTCTCTCAAGACGGCCCTGCTGATCGCGCTCGCCTAAATCAAGAGGGTCGGGGACCTGCAAGCGTTCTCTGTCAGCAATACTTGCCTGGAGTTCGGTCCGGCAGACACGTATGTGATCCTAAGACCGCGACCGGGCTACGTGCCCAAGGTTCCTACCACGCCCTTCAGAGATCAGGTAGTGAACCTGCAAGCGCTGCCCCGGGAGGAGGCAGACCCAGCCCTTTCGTTGCTGTGTCCGATACGTGCTTTGCGTACCTATATGGACCGCACGCAGCGCTCTAGACGTTCTGAGCAGCTCTTTGTCTGCTTCGGGGGACTGCAGAAAGGGAACGCTGTCTCCAAACAGAGGCTCGCCCACTGGGTTGTCATTGCCATTTCATTGGCTTATCACACCCAGGCTGTGACCCCCCTCCCCCCCTTACGGATTCGAGCTCACTCAACCAGAAGTGTTGCGTCCTCGTGGGCACTGGCCAGGGGCACCTCCCTGGCAGACATTTGTAGAGCAGCAGGGTGGGCAACACCTAATACCTTCGCGAGATTTTACAATTTCCGGGTTGAGTTGGTATCGTCCCGTGTTTTCTCAGGTCCGACCCCGTAGAACTCGGTAACACGCTGACGAACTGTTACCGAGGTGAATCGCTTGCGCCTAGCGCCCTTTCCCTCAGCCGAGGTAAAACCGCGCGCCTATTCTTCCCAGGAGATCCCATCTCTCGGATCCCTGGATGAAAATTATTTATTATTTTCTCTTTTTATTTTTATTCTTTAAAACATTTTTTATTCTTTCATTTGTTTTGTTTTTTTTTATTTTTATTTATGCATTCATTTATTTTTATATTTATTTATTCCCACATGTATTTATTTCTATATTTAAATATTCCCACATTTATTTATTTTTGTATTTATTCTTACATTTCTGTCTCTTGTATGATAATTATGTGGGCGTGTCCTGCTTACCATTGGTTTATCATAGATAGAAGCGTTTGCTCGATTACTCTTGACTTGTTTTGCTGTGACGTCACATCATAGCCATATTGTGTAAACTATAGCCATTTGTGGGGCTAAAAACATAAGAGCTTAAGTCAATCCAAGATTTATTGGTTATACTACAATCACAAAATAAGTGGGGAGCTGTTCCTTCAACAAATCAACAAAATGACCAAGTTTCATAAATTATATGATTTAACCTTATGCTTTTTTTTTTCTGTGTATATAACTTCATATTTTGGTGTCCACAAATCCATACTATTGATTTCTGTTGTTAAGATTGTTCATTGTAAAAGATACAACCATGCTTAATTTCCCTGATCATTTATGTATGTATGTATATATATATATAAGTTCTGCACAAAAAAAATACAAATAAAAAATAAACTATAGCTGACGCTTCATATATATCTAGAGAGTTGCGCAACTTGCGAATGAAGTCGATAACCACACATCAAATGACTATGTTTCATTTAGAGTGGAGGTGCTTATTGATGTTTTAGGAGAGCTGCATGCCGGTATGAATGTCGAAGCACATTCTGGATTGTTAAACTCTCTGCAAAACGATCCCTGCATATTCAAAATCTCTGCGAGTCAGAGGGTGCTAAGGTGGGACATCCATCTGCTTCCGATTAGTACTATTGATCTCTCAACCAATGATGCACTGGAGCTACGCAAGTACTGCCTCCCTCATTTCCATGTTGCACACAGAAAAGTAAAAATAAATACATGTATAAATAAATAAATATATATGGGAATATATAAATATGGAAATAAATATATGTGGGAATAAATAAATATAAAAAATAAATTAACACATGAATAAATACATTTACAAAATAAATGAATAAATAATTAAAAGTTAAAAAGAATAAAAAATAAAGTTAAAAATAAATATAGAATATAATAAAGGAATAAAGTCATACAATAATAAATTCTGGAATACAATTAAAAACTAATTATATTTGTTTTATCAAGACATTTATTCCTTTATTTATTTTTTTATTATTACATTTATTTATGTATTATTTATGCAGGTTTGGGCCTCCATACAAAACTAGACAAATGTGTGTTTATCAGGTTCACTGTTGTCTTTTGTTTTTGTACTGTTATTTTGAAGTTTAGTTTAGTTCCTGTTTCCTGTTTTGGTTTTTGTAGTCCTTTGTAGTTTCTTTTATGCTGTCAAGTTCACTGTTGTCTTTTGTTTTTGTACTGTCATTTTGAAGTTTTAGTTCCTGTTTGGTTTTTGTAGTCCTCTGTAGTTTCTTTGTTTCATTGGTGTTCCCCTGATTGGTTAGCTTTCCCTGACTGTTTCCTGCAGGTGTCCCTCATTCCCTTGTTTGTTCCCTCCTGTATTTAAACCTGGTTCTTTGTTCAGTCTTTGTTGATTGTTGTATGTGATGTTCCATGTTTCCAGCATTTTATGCCTGCTCTTGTGCCCATGTTTGATCGTTCGTGGATGTTTCGTGTTCGTGTGTTGATTTCATTTTCCCATCGTGGACTGTTTGTTTTTGTTCCAGTGTTTTGTGTTTCTCCTATTATCATTTAATAAAACCGCGTTTGGATCCGCACCTCTTGTCTGTATTGTCCTGCTTCCACCCCAGTCGTGACAGTGTTAGTCTATGGTCTTATTCAATCCATAACAAACTAGAACAGCTGGAATATGTACTGAGTTTGGGTTTTGATTAATTGGACATAAGTCTATATACTTACACAATCAAAAACAGCTGGAAAGTATAGTTTTTGTGTGATAGAGAAAAGTAAGAGAGCAAGCAAACACATACCATCACAAACTGGCACAGCTGGAAAATTTGAGAGAACTCGTTGCACATGCTGTGGATAGAAACCAGAGCATGTAACAATGCTGATAACAAAAGCAAGTAACATACACTGATACAACAGGTTGAACTCTTAACTTAACATGACCTAATTTAATATTCAAAAATAGAAAATAGTAATTTACTGTCTTTTTTTACATATACAACATGGCACATAGTGTCATTTGTGAACAGATATTAATACAATCTCACCTGTCCTTCAGGTGTTTGGCTTTCACCTGTGTCATCTGACCACTGGAGAAGTCAAATACCTCCTCACTAAGGAGCTTTAGAATGATCATGTTGTTCTGGCAAAGGCTCTCACTGGTGCGGCTTGCTCCAACAATGTCACTGATAAATGTGGGCCAGTGTTTCGGCCATTCCTGCTTCAGGATCTGAACACCATAGAACAAGAGTCAGGCTAACAATTTGCTAAAAACAAAGTTTGTATAATTGCAGCAGTGTTTCCTGTACTACTAAAAAAAATATATTTTACCTAAGTTTGCAGTGAATGTGATGAGATACTGGTTTCTGAATTAACATGAATCATGTTTATGACAGTGTATTTAAAGAAACATATTCAGTTTTGTTGTATAATATATATATGCATAAATATATATATTTTCAAATGTAATTTTAATGTAGGTTGAAATAAAACACCCATGACTATGAATCCCTCTAATGTACAAAAATGTCTAATGTAGAAAATTCACAGAATGGTTCACCCAAAAATAATTCTCTCTTCATTTACTCACCTTTATGACATCTCAAACTCATATGACTTTCTTCTACAGAACACAAAGATATTTTGAGGGAGATAAGAATTGATTTTGTCCATACAATACAAGTCAAAGGAGTCCAACACTTTCCAGCTCCAAAAAGGGCATAAAGGCAGTGCAAAGGTAATCCATACTCGAGTGGTTTAATCCATGTCTTTTAAAGCATTACGAATGGTTTTGTTTGAGAAGCAAACCAAAATGTAACACTTTTTGATTATAAATCTTGACATCTGCAGTCTCCTTGGCACAGCCATGATTTGAAGCATGTGCAGAGCCCTGTAGATAGGCTCTGCAAATGTACAAGCACTGTTCACGTGCTCTGCGCATGCGTCAAGCACAAGGAATTGAATTCAAACATCAATTCATGATTGGAATGTCAAGATTAAAAGTGTTGGTGTTAGACCCCATTGATTTGCATTGTATAGACAAAAACGCACCATATATCCATTAAAATATCTTCGTTTGTGTTCCGCAGAAAAACGAAACCCATACGGCATAAGGGTGAGTAAATGTTAAGACAATTATATTTTTTGAGTGAGCTATTACTTTAATGGAACCAAACAAAACTTGTCCTAAAATCTTACCTGTACTAATATCATGTTGAGTTTTCCAATGTACACCTTCTCTTTCTGAAAAGAGTCAGAGCTTTGCATCAGACAGACAGCTACCGCAGCATGACAGTTAACAAAATAAGCGGAAGTTCACTGACCTCAACACTGGCTGCATCTGATGATGTCTTTATAATGAGGCCCACAACATACTTTTTAATGCCTGAAATAAAGCAGAGCAGAGAAGTGTTTACAGTAAGACAGCACAAAACCCCCATGAGCTCTCCATCTGGATGGAAGCAGCTCATCTCAGAAGTCTTGTTACTGTATGTTCATGTGCAGATCTGATCTGCATCAGCACACTAACGATCTGCTGAAGTTTTCCACATTTGAAATCAGTCATTTAAATACATGTATACATTTTAGATGGTGTTGAATAATAAGCTATCCTATGTTACAATTTGAGAAAATGTGTTATTAATATAAGGATGATGTCATGAACCATCTAATAATAATAATTCCTTACATTTATATAGCGCTTTTCTAGGCACTCAAAGCGCTTTACATAGCATAGGGATGATGATGTGACGGCAGCCATAGTGCGCCAGAACGCACACCACACACCAGCTATTGGTGGGGAGGAGAGAGTAGAGTGATGTAGCCAATTCAGGGATGGAGATTAATACAAGGCCATGATAGATAGGGGCCAATGGGGGGAATTTGGCCAGGACAAATTGAAAGATCTACTAAAACATTTCAGATTGTTTCTCTCCTGACTTTCAGTAACTCTCGTTTTAAATGTGCTCTCATTCGAAGAGGGACCTGAGGATTTAACACAAATGTCTGTTAAAAACAGCCCCATTTCTCTTAATTTGAGCCTATTAGTAATCTTTAATGTTCACTCCATCAAGAAAAGCATGCACAGTCAAAAGAATTCTGAAGCGATCCCTACTGGTGGTGATTTATGGATGAATGAGCTGCAATGGCACCATTGACCAAGGAAATTAACCCCAGGTTGCTCCAAGGGAACTGTCACTGTAGAGCACTTTATAATAGCTATAGATAAAAAGTGCCTGCTAAGAAACAAATAAACAATAGCCAATTGTGACGAATATCAACTTCACATTCTGCTGTAAATTCTGAATGCCTTTACAGCCAACAGTTGATTATCAACAACACTTGTACACACTCCTTAGACTACTGCAATGAGATTTATCAGTACGGGAGATGCATACAGACACTGTATAATTTTGCACTATTTGGTACCGTTTGGCCACTGCAATAATGCAACAAAAAAAAAAAAAAAAGAGTGAATTATCTCCAATGGAAAGACTGACTTCTTGACCAGAGCAACATTTTGATCTTATGCACTGAAAGCATGTTTATATTATTTATTTGTCAAATATGCCAGCCTAAAACTTGTTGTTTTCCTCTTTCAAATGTCCAAGGATCTTTCACAGAGCAGATCCTGGTGCATTCAAAACAGATGTACACTAAGCTGGGCAGACAACCTTCCGTGCATTTTAAATGGGGAATTCAACTTAGCCTGGCAATAACACACTTTGATCTAATGAGTTGTTGTGATGGCCAGATAGAATAATCTTGTAGAGTCAAGTCCAGCCTTTGTGCTAAACTTGAAGAAGGAAACTTGCATGGCGTGTGAAATATTCTTGTGAGTCAGTCTTACCTTCGCACTGGTTTCTGGGCAGAATCTTCCATCTTGTTTTAATAACAGTTTCCAGAATCTGCAGAGCATAGTACTGTAAGGCCAAGAGAACAAACCAAGAGTTAATGATCCAAACTTTAACCAGCCAATCAGCCATAGCTGTACCGTTACACAAGAAAAACAAAGCATTGCTCTTAACTTCAACTGCCTAATATATTCTCTGGTTTATTTTTTATTTAATTGATACTGAAAAATAAAATCATGCAGATTTCAGTGGGTTAATTTGAATACAAACTAAAAAAAAAAAACATTTTATCCAACAATGTGGATTCCTCCATCAATTAACTACATGATAGGATGTACAGAACGATAGTCTGTAGAAGTGTTGCTGTTTCTGGCCATATCACACCAGAATGTGAAACACAGGAAAGGAGACTGTAATGGCAAACAGCTAATGGTTTGAGTCTGTGCCCAGCCACAACAAAGCAAGCAACTTGGGGGAATGATGCAACGACAG
This sequence comes from Xyrauchen texanus, assembly GCF_025860055.1. NCBI lineage: Eukaryota > Metazoa > Chordata > Actinopteri > Cypriniformes > Catostomidae > Xyrauchen > Xyrauchen texanus. The sequence continues at coordinate 14,976,772 of NC_068297.1, read as the reverse complement.
AAAACAAAAAGAACCGAGGGACTCTTTTTAAGAGTCAGTGGCTACTCACAAGGTCGACTAAGGAAAAGGACGACACCCCTTACTGACTCAATAAAACAGACTGTACTATTTCCAACAATAACTGGTGTGGGTCTCAGGAACAGCAAGACTAGCCACAGCTTTGGGTTTATACACTGTTTTAATATGTTTGATGTGCTTCTTTTAAGGAGATGAAGATATTTATGGTACATTAGTGTCCTTGTTATGGTCATTTGTGTTACTTGGATCAACAGCATTTCAACTGTAGGGATTAATGAATTCAGCAAAGACAAAAAGGGGGGTGGGCGGGGGGTTATTGTGAGTCAAAAAGTTAGATGCAAAAAAAAAAAACTAAAAACATAGAAACAACCAAAATGAAAAGACCTGGAAGTTCCTTGGCACACTTTCCCATCTAAAACCATCAGGATACTTTCACCTTTCATTTTTCAGATGTTTTAACAATAAACGTTAAGACTGAAAAAGAGAGAAATATATTGCAAAACTATGCAAAGCATCAAGTCTTTATTGCTCTCTTGGGATGTTGCAAGGTTTTTTGGTCAATAATCGAGACAGAAAATGGCCAAGACAGAGGAGATTGAAGGCTTAGGGAGAAAAGGGGAATCACAGCACACACAGATACTGACGATCCCTACAGTGGAAATAACTGTTTTTATCCCTGACTGCAGTAAAAACGGGGTAATCTGCCTGCCTATCTCCCTGTCGTCTCTCAGCTCTGTATGAGGCATGTGCAGTGTGAATGAAGGCACAGCAGAATTGAGAGTAAGGGAATGAAAAGGTAGACCTTGTGGAGGCCTGCCGCCAAAGCCTAGCTGTGTCAAGGTGCACAGGAAGACACACCCCTTTTCGTCCTATTACAAGCAATCAACATAATGGAACATTGTGATTAATATCAAATAAGTGTCAAATAATATATATAATATCAAATAATTCTCTTGTGTTTGCTTTTTCACCTATTAAAAAAGGCAGTAAATAAATGGAAAAAAAAAGCGCCAAATGTTCAACAGTACTTTAATGCACTGTTGTTCTCTGCTCCTTTTTCTCTCTCTCTCTCTCTCTATATATATATATACATACATATACAGTATATACACATTAGTATTTGTTTGATAAATTTAGATAAATTCAAAGAATTTACCTGCTCTGTATTTTTTCCTGTCTGTTCTTCTAGAGCCCTCACTTTTGGGCCATTATCTTTTTAAAATTACAGATACTGTTGATAAATAAACTAAAACATTAGTAATGACCAGAGTGTTAAGAGCAATCTTAAAAGGCAAGCAGACGGCAAACTGGGTCAGCAATACTTTGAGGAAGCTATTAACATACTGAAAAACACAACTGATCCCAATACTATAATATGCAAACATTACTAAATGATTTGCATTAAGTCTATCTGCTTAAAACAATTGCAAAGTGAAAATTTGTCTATATTGAAATGAACTTTATGTGGTTTATCAGTGTGGAAGTTCTGTTTCAGGATTCTAGAAATTATACATTTTCAAAATCCTCTTTAATTGATGTGCAATTAATTCTGAATTTGGTTGACCAAGAAAAGAATGTGAGGAGAGGGGTAGGAACATGTGATCTCACAAGTGTAGAGCGGAATCGGTTAGAGACCTCAGTGTCTTTCTGAATAAATGGTCTTGTCTTACAAGAGATCAGATCTTCCTCAAAATATAAAAACCATGACCCTCCACCAGAGTAAGTTGGGACTCAGCTTACTTTGGTGTTCATATTCTGAGAGAACTCCAGAATGGTGTCAACACGTGTCCAAGCATCTGGGTGCTCCTTCAAATGAGTCAGCACCTCCTGGGCCATTCTTTGCTAGAATTGGAGGAAAAATTGGACATATGTCACACAATGAAAGTACCAAAAAGTAGTCAAGTCTCTCATGTAATCTTATGCATACTGCCCATTAATCAATTAACTTTGTGTGTGTATAATATATATATATATATATATATATATATACACACACACACACACACACATACATACATAGATATAGATATGTATTTATATATAGATATCTATCAATCTATCTATATATACATTTAATAAATTGAGTCTGAAAGCTATTTAATATGGTGCCTGAAATGGTCTTACCTGTGGCCCAACCCCGTGGTACAGGCAGTTGACCACATTATCTAGCAGGTTGATATCCAGTTTCTGGTTAAAGTCCAGCAGCTGTCTGGCTGCATGGTCGGCTAACATTGTCATATTTGCTGGCATAGAGCTCTGTTGGGGACAGGGAGGAAACATCCAGCAGGGGCAAGTCATGTGAAATGAACACCCCCACCATAGGGCTAGCCAAAAAGCCTTGTATGACCTGACCTGGAAACATACCAATGCCTGGTGGAGGGTTTAATCCTCAGTAACAATGGGCAATGTCATTGCCGCAAACTCTCATTTGGTGTACACGATAGAGATAACATGCTTGCACTTTGAATATTCTGAAATATCCTAGTAACATGAGCTAGGAATGGGTAGATCGATCTTTAAGTATCGATACTTCCGATACTTGTGTTGTATAAAAATTATCAATCCTCACATTAATATATTGATTCTAACATTTTTAATTTTATTTTTAAACTAGGGATATTATCATTTGATTGCCATGAAAATGAACAATAATCATAAGATTCAAAGTAAAATAAAAATGATTAGGCTATATTTACAAATACTTGGGCAGGAATGGAACCATTTCTTCCTCCACCTATCTTAACATTCATTCTGAAAGACACAAGCAGACAAGAGCTTGCGCCGTCACAAGGCTCGTTCAAACAAGACGGACCCGTGACCGTAAGAGAAACAGCTTCTGCAGTAAATTCACACTAAAATAACATCTCTAAAGTTGAAATTTCTTATGAGTTTGTGTGTAATTGTTGTTAATAAGTCTTTATATATATATATATATATAGTTAACCATGGTTTTACTAAAGTTATATTGTAGTAAGGGTAAACAAAACAGACGTCTAATAATTTTCTGTTTTTACACAAATGTAAAAAACAATATTGAATTGAACTTGAATTATGACTAAAAATAAATGCTTTTTAATTACCCATTAAATCGCACAAAAATAATTTTCATAATTACTATTAGTATTGGACTAAAATTATTGGTATCAGATCGAAAAGAAAATAAGTGGCATCGCCCATTCCTTTCAAGAGCCACTCGCTGCGCTCACACTAACCATTATTCTATCAATGAGACCACGTGCTAGGCAGCACATTCCTTGACGTCATTTTGTTTACATATAACACAAGAGGCGTACCCAGCAGCGCGCTGAATCAGAAGAGCTAATTTATCTAGCTATCATGGAATCGCCAGACTTGCTACAGTAGACAACTGTTCAAGCAATAATGCATAGTTTGAACGACAGTTAAGTGATCAACACTCATGCTGATTCAATTTGCACTCCGGAGCCAAACTACTGCATACGCATTAGGGCCAAGAAAAAAAAAGTTTGGCACTGGAGGAAATGTCAATAATTCAACTGGAAACAGTCAAGCTTTAACCTTAGGTCTTGCAGTCCCAAATAGAGTGGTAAGGAACCTGTTGATTCCTCTTTTACCCGCCTTTTCAAACGTGAGGACACACCTCACATCAACTCATTCACTTCGCAAATACAACTCTATCCACAAAAGCTAAGACTGAAATGCTGAACTGAATTACTTTCCCGTTAAATTCCAAGCATACCCTCGTCTCAAGAGACGCGGATTATTCCTGGATCAACAAATAACAGCAGTTACCAGCCATATGAACTACTGATGTGAGCTACAGTGTGATAAACGTTTGACTGCATTCTTATATTTACAGCAGTGCTTATCTACGTCTATGCGTTAAAATACTTACGATGCATCATTGTACATGCAATGGCAAAAACATCGAAGCAGAAAGCTTTCTCCCATACACATGCACTTAAATATACATCAAATCAAAAGTGTACAACGAGTGTAACGTCTCAGCTGCGACTAAACACAAGCCTAGCTTTCCATACACAACAAACGTGCCTCGATAACACGGTTCACGCATCCCGATGTCTCTGGCTATCTACACCCGTCTCGGATGACTTCCACGGGGGTGGCTTTGCAAGGATCTCCCTCTTTGACTCCAAAGTAACCCCTCTTACCAACAAGATGCTCTGCAGCCTACTCCTGAGAGCTCTGCAAGCTTTACTGGCAGAAAAGCATGTAAGAAATAGATCATGTGGTTTCTTGATCTGATGTTGGTATAGATTAGCAAAACAAAATACATGATTCATTCCAGCGTGACACAAGTGCTGAACACGAGCCATCACGTAACATCCCTCAGCAAAGCCATTTCACTCAACCTTCATAAGTGCAATTTAGTCATTTTCTAGGCATTTCTACACACACTCAGCATCCTTCTCCACAGAGCACAAACTATAAGTTATCACCCCATATTTACATACCTAAAGTCCAAGTATTAAGGAGTAAGAAGGTGGGTTTTTCCTGCCAGCCAGAGTTGCTAAAATTCTGTTTATGATCCAGTATCGTTGGTGCCTGTTTGAATACGCTTTCTGGCGAAATGGAAAAAAGGTCGTTGACTGGCCAGCCACACTATTCCTCTGTGATGAAGACTATACGAGCTAGTTGCTTCATATGAGGACCACTAGGATGTGAATTCCGCAACAACATTCACGGCGAGTTTAGTATTATTTTCAGTCCGGTTCATTTTACGGAACAAAGTTAACCATAATTAAGAAATGTGCTCTGTACTGAAGATAATTTAGCAACAGGGCGGTATTACACTGTGAGCCTGTGCCTGTTCTTCTCATAAGCAACAAACTCGTAACCGGTTAAAACTGGTTCAGACTGGGAGATTCTATCTCGGTTTAGTTTTCAGCCGATGGCGCCGCGGAAAATTTGGATTAACGTCACGCCCATTGGAGCATGCTATTGGCTGCAGCGTTGCTAGGCTCGTCCTTGTTCGCAATCTGTTGGACGCACCGTCCGTCAATCAAACTCAACTCTTTCGGGCGCCCACGCGACTACTCCGCCCGTTTACAGGAAAAAGGCAAACTGTGTGCAGTATGGAGTTGTAATATGTGATATTATTACTGTCGTGGATTGTACTGGAATGTAAAGCATGGCTTTTAAGTTGTATCGTCGATGTGCGTGTTTTTCCATCCGTTTTGCAAAATTATTGGCGTTGTTATCCACCGTGAGCATTAAATTACAAGCTTTTTTGTATATTCGCAACCATTACTGCCAGTTTATTGTATGCAGTTTGGGATTATTAATTTTTCGCTGGGCTGAAGTCGATCAGGGGCATCGAGTCCGTGAGGCGGATGTTGGAGCTTGTACTTGTGTTGATTGTAAGCTGGTAATTTTCCACGAGCCACGAAGGGGAGTGGTTGTTCAGAGTCGGGGGTTTGAGACGCATTGTACGGGTCAGAGCCTGATACAGTTGGCTTGTGATGGTTTCTACAAACGTAACTACCGCTTGTACCTCCGTAAATAACTCCTATGAGACAGTTATGTATGAACTGAAGGTAAACACATACATTACTCGAAAACATCATAAACTGGCCGTGTTATGGTTCACGAGTACGTGAAATGCGTGATTTACACGCACTCTCACCCCCCCCCCATGTGACGCAACTCCACTTAAACGTCATTTGATGGAAAAATACAGGATTTTGTGTGCAAACTACTGGAGTGCCTGCACTAAACAAAGCTTGCGAAAAAACACACACTGGCCTTCATTAAATCTATTATTTCGGCTTATGTATTCAAACATTTTAATACATTTCACATGGACAGAGTATGTTGCACATGTTGACTAAAATACAGTACTGTGCAAAAGTTTTAGGCACTTGTGTAAAATGTTGCATAGTGAGGATGTCTTCAAAAATAATTACATAAATAGTTTTCATTTATCACTTAATGCCATACAAAATCCAGTAAACCTAAACAAGCTGAATCAATATTCAGTGTGACCACCTTTGCCTTTAAAACAGACCCAATTTTCCTATGTACACCTGGACACAGTTTTTGCCACAGTTCTTCTATCTATTTAGGCTGTCTCAATTGCTTTTGTCTCTTTATGTAATCTCAGACTGAAACATCTTTCAGTGGGGGGCTTTGGGAGGGCCTTGTTGCAGGGCTCCCTGTTCTTCTATTCAAATATTTTCTATTTGCGAATGTAATTTTTGGAATTCTAACATTTATTTTCCTATTGACACTAAAGCTGAAGATATAAATAACCATCTTAAGACAAATGATTTGTGAAACATCTTATGTGCCTAAGACCTTTGCACAGTACTGTATCATGTAAGCTTATGCAGGGTCTAGCTTACACACTTACATTTACACATTTGGCAGACACTTTTATCCAAAGCGACTTACAGTGCACTTATTACAGGGACAATCCCCCCCGGAGTAACCTGGAGTTAAGTACCTTGCTCAAGGACACAATGGTGGTGGCTGTGGGGATCGAACCGACAACTTTCTGCTTAGCAGTTCAGTGCTTTAGCCCACTACACCACCACCACTCCACTTACTCCTGCCGTTTTAGGACCAGTTATTTGGTTAATTATATGCTCAGTTTAATCCAGACAAATGTATCAAAGACCTTTAATCCAATGCCAACTGGTCTTCTGTTGTATTCTGAAACTGACTGCAGATTTGCAGCTCTTTCTGTGAATGGGCAATACCACTTCTTTTCATTTCTATCTTAAATTACCAACCAATTATTTCAAGTCCAATAACACCATATTCAATATTTATTTATTTTGCTATTTATTGGGATAAAATGTGTAATTAATTTTTTTTTTTAAATTCAAGTCATCATTATTTTTATTACATTTCAGGCTTAAACAGAAAATTATTAGACTTCTGTTTTGTTTACCCTTATGAAAATTAATCATGGTTTTACTACAGTAACAACAGTTGGTTAACATGGTATTTTGTTAAACCGTAGTTACCACAAAATTAACCATGGATACTATGGTTACTATAATATTACTATAGTAAAACCATGGTTACTATAAGGATACTACAGTACACTACTTTAGTAAAACCATGATTAATTGCATCAATTTCCAGCAAAGAAATTATAGTAAAACCGTGGTCAATTTTTGAAAGGGTATCATTTATTAACAACCATTACAGAACAGTATCAATCGTCTAAAAACTTTTAATTTGAATAAACTGGAAGAAGTTTATAGTTCCCATTCTGCACAAGTATTTGCTAATATAATAATATTTTTTTTGTAATTATTTTTACTTTAAAGCTTAGAATAAACATTCATGTTCATGGTAAGCAAAGAAAAATATCACTAGTTAAAAAAAAACTTTAGAATCAATATTTTTATGGGGATCGATATTCTCGAAACAACATCAGTATGGGAAGTATCAATACTTTAGGATCGATCTGCCCATCTTAATGTAAATTGTCAGGTGTAATTGATTAATAGCTGTTGTGTGTAGATCATATCCTGATTCACTCTTGTATTTCCATTGGAGCAGTAAACTGAACCAGAAATGACTATGAGGTGGTGTAAATTAAATTGTAGGTGTTCCTTAGTACCTTAGTGTCTCCTGTTTTCCTGTCAGTGAGCCAGTGCCACAACTGAAGTTTCTTGAATACAAGCCAGTGTGCTTTCCTGGAATTGCAGTCAACATTCTCTGAACCTCCATGAAGCTTGATGCTTCAGTGGGGGAGAAAGAGTGTTTTTCTTGAACGAGATCAGTGTTGCATTCTTTATTTTCTCCATTGGCCATGTGCTTCTGTATTGTTTGCATGTTTCAACGTAGGGTTTGTATTAAAAAATATTAGTAATTAAACAACAGAGTGAGAATGTGTGGAATTTTATTTTACCTCATCACTTCAAACCTTAACAATTTCGAATTGAATAATAATGGATCAAATGTTGTCTCTATTTGGATGTTTCTTATAATGTTTTTATTTAATATAATATTTCTCTGAGATCAACATTGTTTAAGAGTCCAAAAGAACGAGAACATACTTGTGCAGAGTAGGGACCCTGAATCGAAGTTCATATTGACATTGTAACGGCTTCAAAGATTGAGCAATCAGCAAAAGTGCTTTCATTGAGTGCTTTCAGGCTATGATGTTTGCCATGCTTCCTTACTATTATATGTCCCAGATGTTGTGTATTGATGAGAATTATTTTAAGAAATACAATTAACCTTTGAAACATATAAATTGTCTGGGTTTTCTTTATGCATCTTTTACATTAAAGGCAAAACCTGATGAAAATCTTTTTTCACAGCACTCATAAAGAAAAAAATGGAAAAGAAAATCATGTCTCCCTGCAAGTATGTTATTTATCAACACATGCCAAAGGTCTGAAGTTAACAGGGTCAAAGGAATGGCTGAAGGAGTCATTCTGAAAGGAGCATAGGAGTGCACGTGCATTGTGGCACATACATTTGAAATGAGGGGGGCTGTTCTGTTCTGGTTTGGGCTGGCTTAAGCCAGTTGGTCCTGCTCTTACATTTACATTGATATCACCTAAGAGGACTGCTCCTCCCCTGTCACTCAAGATTGACAGTGCTGATTGTTGTCTATTCAGAATGATTTATATGCTTTTCATAATCTATGATACTTAGATATAACTGTAATTCTCTCTGTATAAATGTATAGTTTGAATAGCTCTTCATTCTATAGTCATGACTTCTATTTAATAAAGTCATTGAATAGAAAGCAGTTCATACTGTAGTATGTGCTTTATTTTAAAGAGTATACAGTATTTAGTACAAAATCAGCACATTACCATCATGTGCCACCACCATAAATTACTTCACACATATCCTCATATCAAAAGATAAAATATTCAAATCAGTTATTATTTTGGGATTGTAAGTTATTGTTTGTTTATATAATTTTGGGTTGGCATATTTAATTTGTGCATTGCATAAGAAAAACAAAGTATTACAAGATATTTGTGCAAGCTTGTGTTACTTACATGGGAGTCTTACGAATAGAAGTCACTATTAATAACAATGTCCTTCTTGAATGAGGTGACCCTCATAACAACAGCGCAAACAATGATGGAGGTCTAGCTGCACATGACATTTGGCCTCAATGTTTAGATACAAAGTGCTCCCTCTAGCGATTCTAGTAAAACCCAAAACAAAACGTATGGAGTTATGGTTCTGTGGGGACTGGGTGAGATTACAAAAGATAAATATTTTTGGACACTTTTTACTATAAATCACCTTTCACCAGCCCCAACCAGCAGTTGGCTGAATGTGAAAGTGTGAATTTAGAGTAAAAATGACTTAAATATTGATCGGTTTCTCACACACGCATCTATCATATCACTTCAGAAGATATGGATTTAACCTCTGAAGTCTTATGGATTACTTTTATGCTCCCTTTATGTCCTTTTTTGACCTTCTGAGTTCTGGTCACCATTCACTTGCATTGTGAGGACCGACAGAGCTGAGATATTTTTCTATGAATCTTAATTTGTGTTCTGGGATGGCATGAGGGTGAGTAAATGATGAGACTTTTCATTTTGGGAAAACTCTCCTTTTAATTCCAGTCCTCTGTTGTGATACGTAGTCTTACTGCATGGTCTTCTTTCTCAGAACTGTGAACACACTTTTCAGCGTAATAGAGAAATCGGTCATCTTGAATGGTGGGGGATGTGATGGATTTGATAAAGGGGGAATTAACACATGATCATGTGTGTACTTGGCTGGCAGGTGGCCCAATATTGTAACCCAGCCTGACTGAGCTCAAACACTGACTGTCACAAAAAAAGCAGACCAACTCAAAAGGTCCCCCCACCTTCCTTCACACATACAGAAGTACATTCTATTTCCTCTTCCTGTTGTCATGGTGACAGTTGTGCTGGAATTCCTCTTTAGTAATATGACTGACTGATCATGAGATAAACAACTAATACTTTCTTTATTTTAATAGTTGATAATTGTTGGGTTACAAAGGAATGTGGAATTATAGACATACGTTTCTCAGAAAAAAGATCAGGGAATTACCCATTTTATAATAACAGCAAAATCTTTTTTTTCTGAGGTTGTAATGTTTAAGCAATTCTAAAGTTGTACAAGTAAAACAGTAAAAAAAAAAAAAAAAAAAGAGAGAGACAGACTTATTTTATATGACTATTTATTCTGTATTCTACCCCATCTGTCCACATCAAATAAGTCCACATGGCACAGTTCTGATTGCTCTGGAGTACAACATAGTCGTAGTCCTCACAGGTATTAGACTTTAATGGTGAGCGTCACTCTCTACCCTAGAGTCTTCTTGGCGTATTATACAGGTTTGAGTCATTGCATTAAGACGGCTTAAAGTGCAGGGTCAGTACCATGGAGATGAGCTTCGTCTGGTCAATTGAGTCGGCTAGAATCGAGCATGGACATTAAAATACACTGAGGCTGGAATGCATCCTGAGGCAGAAAGAGATTAGATAAAGCAAAAGATGCAAAATAGAGTCCAACAGTACTCGTGTGATGTGTACAGATGCAGGAAGATGATACATAGATATTTTTTTGTGGGTGCAACCAATTCAATAGCAGCCAAAAGCTTGCATTGTTAGCAGTGCAACTGAAGGTTCTATTAGGTCCATTGTTAAGGTTCTATAGCTACAATTATGACATCACCGAATCCGCCAGCATTCTATTCTTCTGACAGGATTGTAACGGATTCTAATGTTGTTCCTGTTGTGTCTGGCTGGAGAGAGGGGGGTGAGGAGTGGAGTAAAGGATGGACGAAGAGAGCTATAGTTTATTCTGCCTCATTAAACAGAGCAACCTCTTTGGTCCTCCTTTCACAAACTCCTTCACTCAACTCCATCTTTCCTCTAAGTTGGTCTCGATGGCCCAGAGCGTGTCTTTGCTCTAAAAAAAGACCAAAGTGCTGGTTAGAAATGGAACTGAGAGAAACAGAGAAAGTGAGAAAGTAAAAATAAAGATGCAAGACTATCCAACAAACTAACTTATTACGCACAGGCCTTTTATGGTATACTGTATAAATATGTCCCACCTCTCACAAAATCAAATGTTCCATACAGGCGCTTACATTGCAATTTGCCTGACGGGCAGACAAGCAAGTTTAGATCGTTTTTTCATAATTCCTAAAAATCTCATGACTAATACCATGAATCCTCATTTTAAAACCTTTTGTTTGTGTTGGAGGTTATTAGAGTACCTTAGAGTTTTCTCTGAGTTGCTGTGTCTTCCACTGGGCTGAGAAGAGGCCTTAAACTGGGCCTCCAGTCTAGAATAGATCCCCCCAGCAGGCTGAAACCATACGCACACACATATTACGGTGCAAAATACTAGTAACACGTTGTAATAGCATCGTAAAAGACAGTAATAAAATAGCAACAGGATCACTCAAGTTTCATGCACACCCTATATAAGCACAATATTGCTAGAAGAAAGAATAATATATCACATCATAATTTAGGAAAACATTATTTTCAGTCCCGCTGCAGACACAGCACACATATACAAAAACAAGTATAAACACACTCTTGTAAACAGGTATTAAAGTGGCTTTAGTGGGTTTCCCTAAGCTAGAAATTATTGTTTTGTACCTCTTTAGTGTCTTTGAACTTCGTCTGCTCTTGGTCACCAAAGCGCATTTTAGTGAGATTTGCTATAATCTCCTCCATTCTCCTCTGATCTAGAGTTAATACAATCATATAGACATCGATCAAGATCATCGCAAATCTACAAAGACCATAAAGCTACTTGAAGTCTTCCGTCTATGTCAGAAGTACAGCCAAAAATGTCCCTAATATATTTATTTAATACCATTTAATTAACCATCATAAATATTCACTAATGCCACCCTTACAATTTTAATACTCTTCAATTCAAAAGTGTAGATAAAACTATTCTTCTAAATAGCTGGCAGATGAACACAGTACAGTGCTTGACTACTGGCAGTTGGTTGGATTTCACGTTCTCTGATGAGATTTTCTAGAGTTTTCAAGTGGTGTTGTAAATCATGACACTTTTATTGTAATGGCCACCCAACCACTGTGTAATTGTAAGGACCTTTGTTAAAAAGCATCTGAAAAAGGATTCGTACCCTCCTCCCGCTGAGCGTCCTGATTGTACCTCATGGAGCGAGTGCTATCCCACTTATTCTTCTGGACGCTGACGCTAAGAGCGAAAGAAAGAGACAGGGAGACAAATGTATCATTCAGAGGCCTAGAAATCCCTCCTCACCCATATGTCATGATTACGACTGTTAGTTGCAGTAAGCTAAAAGGCTAACACACAAAACAGGATAAACAGATCTATAAATCAGATCACTTCTACTGAAAATGGAAAGTCTTAATAATACTCACATGAATGGGGTTGAGTCTCGAGAAGGCACCTTTAAAACAACAGGACAGAGTGAATGAAAAGTGAAGTGACCTACAGCAAGATAACTAATCTATACATTTACACGTGAGTGGTCTTTTCCAATTTAAAACTTGACAACACAACACTAGGGTGTTTTTATGCAGCCAGTTCTGCAATGTTTATAACTTGTTGCTAGGTGGTTGCTAGGGTGTTCTGGGTGGTTCAAGTCAAAGAGCCATGTCTCGGTGATATTTTTGTCCCTAGATATGGCTCTGATTCCTCCTCCAATTTAAGTCTATGGGATTTTTTCAGCACCCATTTTATGGCCCGACAGGTGAAAATTTAGGTCTTATTGATTTGAAAAGTAATAACACTTCTCAAAACGACAAAAAAATGTAGGTATTACTCATGTCCGTAGCACAAACATTAAAGGGCAAATTATGTGCAAAAGTTTAATACTTTGGTTTAGAAGTTTGTTCAAATCCCTAATCCAAAGGATGAGTAATAGTTAATAGGCAAGCATTAAAAGTAATCGTAATGAATTGTACACTCACCTTCTCTACAGCTTTCTCTTTCCGCTGGACATTTGGTGAGGACACTTGTCTTTTCAATGGTTTGCCAGATTTTCTTGCCTTCTTTGCAGCTATATAAAAATAGTGTAATAACATTAATATCCAAATCAGTATCCTTAAAATTGTACAAGACTGCCACCTTCTGACCAGATTGAGGTATGCCTATAGAAACTCATCTTTTTCCTACTAATGTAAAAACATTTTTTTTACCTTGTTTTTTTAAAGTGTCTTCTTCATCCCCAACCTCATCCTCTGTGACCTCTGACCCTGTAGTGTACTCCTCATCTTCAGACAGCAGAGACTGCTGCCACTACAAAAGGACAGAACAGGAATATTTCAATGTGGGTGTGTGGGAAGGATTTTGCATTCAATATGTTTTTTTGCTCCTTACCAGCTGCAGACTCCAGTTTTTTAACAGTGAAAACTGCAGCAGATGGAAAAAAGTGGTATTCTAATTAGAGCTCAGACAAACAAATTGCGATTCACAATATATTACATAATTATAACGGTGTCTGAATAAATAAATAAGTGCGTGTGTGTGTGTGTTAAACATTTGGGGCATGCTGTCACACTAAATGGGGTAAGAAGTCAGAATGGAACTTACCATTTAACAGCCTATTAGAGGCTTTACTGATAATTTTGTACAGTAAAACAATTATAAAACACAAAAAATAATAAAACAGAAAGCATGCAAAAATACATATATATATGTGTGTGTGTGTTTGGCAAAAAATATTGTGATTAAATAAAAAAAAATTACAAATGTGACAACTTGCCCCATCCTGACATTTATGAAAAATACCCTCTTCCCAAGAACACAGTTTAACCATTTAGTTAAAATCTTCCTTCATTATACAGTGTGGTTTTCTTGTGTTCACTGGTTTATCCAACTGATATATCAAAAATATTATATTGGAATTTCAGTTTGGAGGAAGGAATTTGCAATGATTCTAATTTTAGAGAGTTTGAAGGGTTTGAAACCAGGCCACAAAACCACTCATAGTGAAAACAGACATTAGTCAAATTTGACTTTTAACTCTCAAAATTTTATAGTTTCTGAAATATACCCCCTGTGACAACAAGCACTGGTCTCCATTTTATAAATATATAAATTGTGCACAGTGCAAAACAGTAGAAATAAATTGAATTGAAATACTGCAGTGAACGGAACAATAATAGGATTTCAGAAATAAACGAATAAGAGAAAAAAGCGTGAATAGACTTACAGCTGTGGTTTCCCTGGCATTGTGAGCTGTAAGCACCCCTGGCTGAAGTGTTATATCACAGCCTGACACGCGTTCACTGCCTGCAGAAGGGTCCTCGGAGCTATAGCAAAACAGCACAAAACATGGTCAAAGGACCAAACACTGGGCAGTGGACCAAACGAATACAAAAAATGGCAAAAAAATGAGTTTTATCTGAAGGATTTTACTGTAGTCTGACCTCTCGGGCACACACACAGCCTCTCTGTGTAGCAGCAGGTCATTCAGCATTCTGGTCTGGGTTGAGTTTACATTGTGATCGCCGCATTCTCCACAATCTGCCGCACTCACAATGTGGTCTCTTATTTTACAGCCCTGCACCAAGCATTCACACACAGTGAAAAGTGAGACAGATTCAAAGGCCACCTGAGTTTATGAGAACATTTTCTAAAGCAACAATACAAACCTTGGGCATGGAGGAGGGGTCGAATCGTAGGACTCTCTGGTTACAGCAGGGGTAATGACCTATGCCGTGCCATTTTTGATCTGCCCCGATTCCAGGATACACAACCGCCTCTGGGTGGTACTTACATTGGCTCAACTCTGTACACAGGAATACCTGCCAAGGGCATACAACATTTCTTACTTTCTTATCATCTTTTCAATCAATCAATCTCTACAGTATATCTACATATTATCACAAGTAAACCCTCTCCCTATATTTACAAGATAAATGTATGTACCCTTTTGCAACATGCGCAGTTGAGGAAATTGATGGTGCCCCAGATCCTCCAGTAGACCAGCACCCAGGACTTCAACTCTTCATAAAGTCCATTTACATACTCATGTACCTCCCATGCCTTATGTCTACACAGACACACCACACCAAAATTACAACGGCCATGCAGAGAGGATGCACTAGCTGGCATTGAAATATATATGTAGAAACTTCAGGAGTAAAATTGATCTAATTAAAGGTTTGGGAGTGGTTTTAATACACTTGTGTGTATGTGATTGAAAGTTGAGAATTAAAAGTGTATAATATAACCTGGTGTGACTGAATATAATGTTCCCTCTGGTGTCTATGTTGATTTTGTTTGGTACACAAGGGATTTTTCTCTCAGTTTCTTTGGTTAGAAGCTTAAGGCAAAGTCCACATCTAGGGAGAGAGAGCAGCAATGTTAAATTACTACACAAAGAAAAAATAGGTAAACTGCAACGAAAGGGATAATTCACCCAAAAATGGATTATAGTTGAAAAGTACTTTATGTGAAATATTGATATTTTTTGCACCAAAACTGATCAAATTGCTTTAGAAGACATTGATTTAACCGTTGGAGTTGTATAGATGAGGTTTATGCTGACTGTCTGTTCTTTTTGGAGCTTCAAATGTCAGATCACCATCCACTTGCATTTTAAGGACATACTGAGCTAAGATATTTTTTTATTTTTCTTCAAATGTGTTCTGCTGAAGAAAGGCAGTCATACACAACTGGGATGGCATGAAGGTGAGTAAATGATTAGAGCAATTTTTGGTGAACTATACCTTTAAGGTAACAAGTACAGGTAAACACTTTTTTCCATGTTTTACAGGTAATATGTATTGTATCTTCTTGTATAAGGCAGATACTGAACCAGAATTACACTATAAATATGGGTGAATAAATACATCTATAATGGGTATGGCTGAGAATTTTTACACAAACTAGTTCAAGCAGGAACAAGCAGACCAGTACATGTCAGTACAAGATAAACCATCATGCTATTAACATGCTATTACAGTATATCAACATGCACTGCAATGCAAAGGCCTCTCACCGGTACATAGTAGATGCGTTGCCAGGAGAGTCGTGATTCTGATAATCAGGATCAAACAATCTCTCAATCTTCTTCTGAAACAGTTTGCTGATGAAAAGGTAGAAATCACAAATAATTCATTATATGTGTTAATTACATATAATGTAATTGATCTTTATTTAATATTGTTATCTATATTATAGAACTGAACAGACAAGAATTCTGTTTACATGTATAATATTTACATGGTATACTAATGTAACAACCAGATGAATTAAAATCATTCTGTTTTGTTCTGTTTGTTCTCACCTTTTGAATTTGTCTTTTTTGTCCTTGAGGTCATCTGCCTCACTGTGGCTGAATAGATCAGCGATGCGTCCAGCCAGTTTGTTGTTGATGCAGTTCATATTGCATGGCGTTGCTATAATGGCACACATGTGTTTGTGACAATACTGGATACACTCCTCAACCTTCAAATCCACAAAACGCATGATAATTACACACTTGAAGCCCATTTAATGGACAGATAATTAACTTATGATGAGATCTCAGTCAGCCAACATGCTGTCTCTACACACTGCTCAGACAACCAAAACAATCCCAAACTAAATCCATCCTGCTAAGGAGGGAAATTCTTATCTAGATGTCGGATTCTTATCTAAATTGAAGTTTATTAGTGCTTGTTTGTGCAGTGCACAGAGCTCATACGAATAACATACGAACATTGCAAAACAGCCATCATGCACCATGCCTTTAATGTGCACCAATACCTAAAGGTCACCCAGCTCAGAGCACAATTTCTACATAACTCAAAACACTGTTACTCCTAACAACACTTACTAAAGTTTCCATCTTCAAGAACTCGGAGGAGATCAGGATTGAGATGACATTGCTGTGCTCTGCAACCAAACACCACATATCATAACCGACAACATCACAAACAGCGAAACGTCAGACTCACAGCCAACGCATAACTGTTTACAACCACATGAAACACCATCCACCGCTTGCAAACACCATTCAGCCAGATCAGAGGACAGACATTACACAACACCTCTGATGGTATCTTTGATTATAGAAAAATAAATGACAACAGTAAACACACAAAGAACATCTGAAGCAGTTCCCAAAAGACAATTACCCAATTTGGGCTTGTCGAGGTGTTTTCCATGTGAATGTTCGGTGTCATGACTCTTGACGTAGTTCATGAGCCAGTCGAAGATCTGAACGTCACAGTGGACCGAAATGTCCACCTCCTCCCAGCGCTGTGGGTCCACAGACAGATACTCTTCAAAGTAACGCATCTCTCTCACCAGCAGGTTTCTTGGACACACAAAGTCCTGCTTCAGGTTCTTTGCCTCATCACACACGTGGATTACCATGTTGGGGCTGCATGCAAAGAAGAGTAACGAATACACTGAAAAAAAATGTGTTTCATGTGGTAAAATCTAGATTAACTGGTTTAATTCATGTTGAAAATGTTATAACATCCCTGAATCAACCTGAAAACATTAGGTTAAACAAACACAACTCATTTTAAGGGTTAGATCAGGTAGAAATGGTTATTCTAAGTAATAACTGCAAGTTACCACTTACATTACAACTACACTGTACTTACCACTACAATGTTTGAAAGAACATTTGCTGTAATTAATAGCAGATGATTAAAGGGGTCATGACATGGGTTTTTTTTATTGTATTATTATGTTCCCTTAGGTGCAATTATAGTATTAATATATTTTTTTTTAAGAAAAACTTTTAAAATCTTGTGATTACCCTGTTTCTCATCCTCTGATTCAAACAGTCTGTTTTGGGGGCGTTTTCCATTTAAGACTTCAGTGTTAACGCCCACTGTTATGATTGGCTAACGTCAGTGCCTATGTATCAATTATTGACGCCTCCAGCCAGAACAATATGCAAGTAAACTAAGTAAAAACACTGTGATTATTCATAATGAATGAAATTGCGCTTTAAAAAGTAGTTTAAAGTTTAAAATAGATTACTTACAGTTTGCGTCGTCGTTGTTCCCAGAATAGTCGGCACGGACTTATCTTTGAGCAACAGTTTTCTGGCAAAGCCAGCATCATATTGAGATTTGTTCTCAAAACAGTCATCCTTAAAATGTACAGAACAAACGCTTAAGTTAACACTGCCGTGACTGGGACGTCCGCAAAAAATAAACTGCATCCATTTTTCCCTGACGTCTGGATCTTTCGGCAGCTTATTCACAGGTTTTGTTTGACCACAGCCAGGAACAGCACATCTGTGTGGCATCGTAATTTTCCTGTGCACAAGTAGTCTCTGTCAGAGATCGCTGTCCATCGACTGAACACTTGTGAGGCGCACGGCGATACTGAAATGAGCGTAGTTGTCTTGCGCTTAAAGCGTAGTTATCTTGTGCTGGAGGCGGTCATATGCAAACGCTGTTACGTCACTTCTAACCGACACGTCACTTCTAACCATGAATCCAGAACGAGCTGTATTTTGAGCTTGATTAAATAAATGATTAGTTTAGAATGGGGAGGACGTCTTAAAATATTAAACTTGCAGGACGTTTTAATGATACAAAGACCTCTTATATACAAAAAGATCAAGGCAAATTTGGTTTCTCATGTCATGACCCCTTTAACTTATGCTTTAGTGACTACGAATACATAGGTAATCTTAGAATGGACAAGCATGCTCCTCTAAGATAGGAGGAACCAGTTGACCAGGGATGTGCACAGACATTTTGAGGTGCATTGGTCCAAACCAAGACAAACAGCCCCTTCCCTTCCACTAAAAAATAAAAACAACAACAACAACAACAACAAAACCGTACTATAGCTACTGGACAGCAAATAATAGGTAAAGTATAAGTTGGTTTGACTCCTGTGACATGGATATATATTGTATATATATATGTCCTTTTCTGCATATCACGGAGTCCTTTTGTGGTCCGTTCTGCATAACGCGGCAGCTCATTTTAGCTTATCACAGCCCATTCGGCCCGTTTCGTGGCCAGCCCACCGGGAAAATGCCCGGTATGCTAGATTACCAGTCCAGCCCTGGTGCCAACCCGCATCTCAGAATAGCATTCTGAGATAATATTCTTCTCACCACAGTTGTACAGAGCAGTTATCTGAGTTACTATAGACTTTATCAGTCTGGTAGGGATGGGCGATACCACTTATTTTCGATCCAATATCAAAGTATTTTTAGGTCAGTATTGCCGATATCGATACCAATACAATACCTCTAATAAATTGAATTTTACGAAGTCTTTGGATAAAATCAGTAACTTAAATTATTACTTACATTTTGTATATATTTATAGGCCTAAGCAGTGAATTATTAGGCTGTTTTGTTTACCTTTTAAAAATTTGTAAGAATAAGCAACATATAAACCCACAAAATTACCCATAGATGTTATTATATGGTTACTATTACATAAACCAAGTTACAATATGAATACTACAGTAATGCTGTAGCAAAACCAAGGGTTAATTGTATCAAAACCTTGGTAATTGCCAAAATAAAACATGGTTCTACAGTAGTGGTTACTAGTCATGGTTAATACAATATTACTACAGTAAATCCATGGGTAGTTTTCATAAGGGTATCATTTATTAACGAGGATTAAAGATCATTATCAATGTTTTAACACCTCTGAATTTAAATAAGCCTGTAAAAATGGTCACAAAAGCCCATTATAATACATGTCATGTCTAGGTTTGTCATTACTTGGTGTGAATAACTCCAGATGCTGTTTTTCAGTCATTACCTCAGGAAAGCACTGCTCCCTCTTTGAACGAGCGCTGTGACTGAAAAGGTGAGTGCTGTCTGAATGCTGGTGTATTTAGCATTTCTGTGTGTCAAGATGAGAGGAAGGAAAAATAGTTTCGGTGCCATGGATCAATTCGCTCATATAATAATTTTTTTCCACTTCGAAGCATATAAGATGCATTAATATTCCATCCATCCATCCATCGTCAACCGCTTATCCTGTGTACAGGGTCGCGGGGGGCTGGAGCCTATCCCAGCTAACATTGGGCGAAAGGAGGGGGACACCCTGGACAGGTCGCCAGTGCATTAATATTCATGTTATCTAAATAATAAGATCACTACTTACCTTCAGAATCTATATTTTTATGTGAGGATCGATATTCTTGATGCCACATCAGCATCGGGAGTATTGATACTTTAGTATCGATCCGCCCATCCCTTCAGTCTGACCATTCTCTGTTGACCTCTCTCATCAACAAGGCCTTTCTGTTCACAGAACTGCCGCTCACTGGATGTTTATTGTTTTTGGCACCATTCTGAGTAAATTCTAGAGTCTGTTGTGGGTTAAAATCCCAGGTGATCAGCAGTTACAGAAATACTCAAACCAGCCCATCTGGCACCAACAATCATCCATGTGATTATCTAATCAGCCAAACATGTGTCAGCAGTGCAGTGCATAAAATCATGCAGATATGGGTTAGGAGCTTCAGTTAATGCTCACATCAACCATCAGAATGGGGAAAAATAGATCTCAGTGATTTGGACTGTGTCATGATTGTTGGTGCCAGATGGGCTGGTTTGAGGATTTTCACACACAACAGTCTCTAGAATTTACTCAGAATGGTGCCACAAACAAAAACATCCAGTAAGTGGCAGTTCTGTGGACAAAAATGCCTTGTTGATGAGGTCAACAGAGAATGGCCAGACTGGTTTGAACTGATAAAGTCTACAGTAACTCAGATAACCGCTGGATACAATTGTGGTGAGAAGAATATTATCTCGGAATGCTATTCTGAGATGCGGGTTGGTGGTATTTTGGTTGCACAAGGGGGACGTACACAATATTAGGCAGATGGTTTTAATGTTGTAGCTGATATATATATATATATATATATATATATTTTGCAGTTCCCCTCTGGCTAAACAGAATTAACATAATACAACTATTACTTATGGTATCTATGCGTAATACAAGTCATGGATTAAATTAGTAAGCAGAGTAAATGTTGGTGGCCAATGTTTAAACTTAAGGATTTTGTATGAACTGTAAGATTAATTACTAAATGTATTTGAAGTCCATCCTGAATTAACTGTGCAAGTGCACATAAATGCTGTGTCCATTGTTATTTAGTTAACCCAATTAACAAACATTGCCATTGTAACACAGTACAATATAGACAGCAACATTTTACATATACCTAAAAGCCACAAAACAATGACATACAAAACATTCCAAATGTGTAAGTCACTTTAAAAAAGTGCTTGATAAATTAATAGATGTCAATTAATTTATTTCAACCAGAGGGGCATCTCAGCCCTTGTGGGAAAAAACAGTGGCTCGGGCCACTGTAGCACCCCCCTGTGCACGTCCCTGGTGTTGACAATATGAATGACCCTCACCTTTTACACTCTTCTGTCCTCTCAACCTTCTCTGCAGGATCTGTACTATCACTTTCTGCAGAGCCTCCTCGACCATTAGTGATAACAGTGAGGCCTGTTGATAAAGCACTGAATATATATCAACAGGCCCAGGAGCACTTCAGTAACTTGGAATAAAATCATGTGAAATGCTACATTTCTCTACTAAAATGTTCCATAGTAGATCACTGTCAATTGTTAATCATCCAATAGGTTAATAAAATCTGATCATGTTAATCAGAGAGTGTGAAATAACAGGTGTTTTACCCTATATCTATAAAATCATGTCATTCAATCAAGAACAACAAAATTGTACACAGAAGAGTTTTAGATTTCATCACTAAATAAGGGAGTTGGTTGTTGTGACCAAATCCCTCCTATTGACTCACCTGAAACTGGGAGAGTGCCCTGATTGGACTGTGGCTCCCCTGTTTCTCCAGTAATGTCCAATAGATTGGATTTGATGTAAGAGGGAAAGGGTTCAGATGGAGAGCCCGCCGCTCTTGTCAGTGGGTTACACTGCTCATCAACATGAGGAAAACTGCCTGTAGTCTTCAGTTCTTCAAACCTTCGTGCACACTGCAAACATGAAATAGGAAAAGCTTGTCTGCTGTAGATAAAGCTTGGTACCAAGCCACACCATATAGCAGTGTTTTAAAGTTAAATATAGTTATAGTTAATAAAACTAATTAGTTAATTCTTAGCCACATTAATTGGGTCTTTTAAGTCTTTTACCTCTTTAGGTGTGAAACCAGGCACCAACTTGGCAACATTCTCCCAATTAATTGGCTGAGGCGTTGCCCAAAGTGAGCTAAGTACCATATCCAGCACAAGGAGGTTGTTATCATATGGGAAGTTATTATTAACAGAACAAAGACGATTCATTTCTGTAAAGCAGAGTTAAAATCACTATAAGCAAAAGATAAGACAGACAGACAGACAGACAGACAGACAGATAGATAGATAGATAGAGATAGACAGACAGACAGATATATAGAGATAGACAGACAGACAGACAGATAGATAGATAGAGCTGTATATTTTAACAATAGTTAACTACATAGTTAACATGAATTAACAAAGAACAACACTTTTATATCACTTATGGTAACACTAAGGTTCCATTTGTCAACATTTGTTAATGCATTGGGTAACATGAACAAACAATTAACATGAATTATGTTAAGTATTTATTACATTTGGTTAATCTTTATTAATTTATATACAATTGTTCAATGTTAGTTCATACAGCATTAACTAATGTTACCATACACCATTTTTAATTAAAAAAAAAATGTGTTAGTACATGTTGAAATTAACATTAATCCAGACTGATAAGTGTTGTAAAAGTACTGTTTATTTTTAGTTCATGTTAACTAATAAAACCTTATTGTAAAGTGTTACTGCACTTATTAATGTAGGTATTACATTAATATACATTACATATTTTCAACATATATTTGTACATTTGTTATATTAAATCATGTTAATGAGATATATATATATATAACATAAATAAATGAATTATAAAATATATTTCCATTGTTACTTCATTAAACCTAATGCATTTACTAATGTAAACAAATAGAACCTTTTTGTAAAGTGTTAGTATTTTTTTTGTTATATTGTACTCATTTTTTCATTTTAACCCCTCACAAAAATAGTCTAAAATAAGCCAACCATTTTCTAAAGGAACATGGGGCATTTTGGGGAAATTAAATTTTTAATTTGATGTTGGATAATATCTTATTCCATTTATATAGAAAATACAACGTTTACAGTTTAGTTTGTTCTGTAGCCTTCAGTATGTGGAGCTGAAAAGATGCTTAGCCTGTATTAATAAATAAATTACAGATCTTGTCAACACTGCATCCCCTTTCAAAATGCTAAGCTAACGCACATAATAACATTTTACCCTCTTTCAGATTTACGCGTTGTTTCGTCTGGTAGTGATGCTCTTCTTTCATACCAGCTGAGCGGTGCTGCTAACGGGCTGGAAGGTTTAAATAACATCAACGGAGATGCTCTGATACACGACGTTTGTCCGGGATGCGAGTAAAGTTCACATTCACACAGCATACACGAATAATAATAATAATAATAATAGCAATAATAAAAGGAACTGGTCAGACTTTACAAGCTTGATATTCGCAACTTTGAGCATGACTGTCCATATCCTTGTTTCCCCTCTTGCAGAAGCAGCCCTTGTTAAAATGCCAGAGATGGGAGAGACAGTAATGCCGCATGCACACACACTGCTCCGAGCGCCTGTGCCATGATGATGATGATGATGATGATGCGCTGCAGTCTCGCTTCCGGAACACCTCCTCCCACGCTTTAAACCACTGCTGTCTGTCTGTTGTCGAGATTTGACGGTCGGCCTAAACACTCAATCAGCCATGACCAAAGCCTAAAATGAGCTTATAAAACTGTTCAAGGCCTACGCAAAGCAGAGGATTATCTCCACTTTGTCATGCTTTCTCTCGTTCTGTTGTGTCCTGTATTTCCGGTGCCGCAATGCAGCAGGTGCGCGACGGCGTCCACGTTGCCTAGCGACTATGGACTATGGACATAAATGTAATAAGAAGAAAATAAATAAAGGAATAAATGATAAAACAAATATAATTATTTTTTTAATTAAATTTATTCCTGAATTTATTACTTTTTTCCTTTATTATTTTCTGTATTTATTTTTAACTTTATTTATATGCTTTTTAACTTTTATTTATTAATTTATTTATTTACCATTTTTTTAATTATGTGTTCATTTATTTTTATATTTATTTATTTCCATATTTATATATTCACATATATATTTATTTATTTATTCATGTATTTATTTTTACTTTTCTGTGTGCAACCAGTAAATGAGTGAGGCAGTCTTTGCGTAGCTCCAGTGCATCATTGGTTGAGAGCGCAATAGTCCTTATCGGAAGCAAATAAGATGGACGGGACGCCTTAGCACCCTCTGGCTCGCCCAGATTTAGAATATGCAGGGAAACATTTAGCAGAGTCTAACAATCCAGGATGAGCTTCGACATTCATACCGGCATGCAGCTCTCCTAAAACTTCAATAAGCACCTCTACTCTAAATAAAACATAGATATTTGATGCGTGGTTATCGACTTCATTTGCAAAGTTGCGCTACTCTCTAGACATATGTGAAGCGTCATATAGTTTACACAATATGGCTATGACCTGACGCAGGTCTCAACAAAACAAGTTAAAAGTAATTGAGCACACGCTTCAATCTAAGATAAACCAATGGTAAGCAGGACCAGCCCACATAATTATCATACAATAGACAGAAATGTAAGAATTAATAAAAAAATAAATAAATGTGGGAATAAATCTAAAAATAAATGAATGCATAAATATATAAAAAAATATATAAATGATGAAAATAATTTTTCCAGGAATATTTTTTTTTCAGGGTTGGGCCTCCATAATCGCCAGTTAATAATCTCTAGAACGCGCATGCGCATTATCTTGACATACCTTTTTTGAGATTTTGGTATTTCCCCATTCATGTAGATAGGAGCTGCACTGGCATAACTGGCAATATCCTCCCGAGAGTTTTCCAAAGATGGCTGCAACCATGCCTCTGGGTGTCAGTGTAAGTCCAAGGCCACATTTTCAAAAAACAGTATCATAAATGATGTGTATATTAAGTGTTTTTTATATTGTTAAGTACATTGTGTATTAATTATTTTAGATGTTTATAATAGCAATGTGTGAAACACGCACCCAAGTTTTTAACTCATTACACATGTGTACATGTTGAAGTGACAAAGTGATTGGATTTGACAGTGTGTCATCAAGAAACTTCATAATCTAAAACTACTGACCAGATTATGGCTTTTTAGATGACGAAAATACCTAATCAAAACGTATGCACCTTATATTCTCATGATTTTATAAGCACAGTTTAGTAAATCATTTTTGTCATTGTGCTGCAATTTCCTCCTCACCTGAGTATATATGATTCTGTATTATTAACACAAGTAACACAATAAAAAAACATCACAACAGATACACATTTCTTGAAGTTTTACTGACAAAATAATTGCTTATATTTACATAATTGCGCATTGCGTTCATTGTAAGAGAGAACAAACAAGCTTGAACAGACAAATGCACAAACCATAACATGATAATGATGGCATAACACCTTAAAAAATGGACACATTAAATACGCCATTACAGGAAGATGTAAAATTACTAAAACTCTTATATTAGAATGGGGATAGTATTCTCTTATTGTGAAATTTCCCCTACAATGGAATTTGTTATATTACATTACAAATTTAAATTGATCTGAGAGTGCACATTAACTGTTATTTTACAATTAAATCTAATCAAATGCATTACTATGTATACTTTTGAAGTAAACTTAGTCAAATGAATTAAATCATTTTTTCCAAGTTATTGTTCAAAATCATTTCATAGGCCCGTATTAACAAACTGACGATTTATAATGTTGAAATACACAACCTTTTGTTGGAAGAACAAACTTTTAACGCTTACTAATAAAGGCTGTGAGCCTTTCAGTTCACTGAAATAATTTAATTCACTGCTCAGCTGTGCTGTTCATATGATACATTCCACTGATTATCAGAGAGTTTAGTATGACTCATTAACTACCCCTTCAAGGCCTCCACATTTGATCAGCTCCTCGCCTTCTTCCAGTTGTCAGAACAAATTGTATAGAGGGTCATACAGTGTTTTTCCCCAACTAAGCTCACACCAACACACATATATATGCACACGTGCCTTCCCACACATACATGTTATAAGTCTATCTTTTCCGAAGTTATCACTACACTATTACTGTTGTTGTTTGTGGAAGGTTGCATCTCGAGGACAGTGTGAGGGCCTTGTGTATCCCCATAAACAGACTCCAGCAACTCATCATGGTCTGAAGGGCTTGGGACAGCCAGCTTGGAGCTGGGAGCCCAAGCAGAGGATATAGCCAGGCCAGTTTGGGGTGCTGGAAAGTTCTGAGCAGTTTGCTGGGCCTGTGCCAGCCTATCTAATTCTGCATGCTTTCTGCCTCTTCTCCGGCCCAACACTTTGACGTAGTTGGCAGGGACAAGGCCAGTGGTCTGCCCGTCTATGCTAGCCAACAGCCAGCCACGCACTCTGGGCTGTTGTTCTGAAAATAAGAGTGAAATACATTGTGTACAAGTAGTAAATGATTGCTTTCAGTACCAAGGACAAAATGTACACCATTCTCAACATTGTGCTTAACATCAGTTAAATATAAAATATTACAAATGTTTAAACTTACGCAGTTCATCTGATTAGCAGTACTAATAGAAAAAAGGATTTATTACTAGGTGCAAATCTTCACTGTCCTCATGATTTCATTTTTATTCAAAGGGTAACGATTCTCAATGCATCACAATGCATCCTGTCCGCCCAATTTTTTTTTTGTAATACACACACTCCATATTAAATAGTATTAAATTATTAATTTAGAATTAATTTAGATATAGAGAACACAAGAAGAGAGAATGGCATTGGTAAGCAGGAGATATAAAAATATTACCCACGTTTCCCGAACCGTGGTCTCATAATTGTTTCAGCTGTTTTTTCCCTTGCTGTGCAAATCAGTGCAATAATGGGCACAAGTCCATCTTTCATGTTGTTTGTTGACATATTATCACAAATAAACTCTCCCGTTGCCATGTGCATGAGTTTGTGGATGAATTCCTGATCGTAATTTCAGTTTGGGATGAAGATTATCTGGTTGATACAACTAGTCTGCGATCAGTTCTGTAGTGTGCATTAAGCTTTAGTATATGCAGGCATCCCTACCATCTTACTCTGTCTCTGTCGCACATATAAGCCTTGTTTATACTTTTTAAATATAATTTGTGCTTTTTTTTTTTAAAAGAAAAGGAGGGACGAGTCAAAATAATTTTTGTTGTTAACATTATGCCACAAATGCTGTCGATTGAGCTGAACCTGGAACATTCCTGGTACTGCAGCGTGTGCTGTGCATGCAGCTCTCAGCGTACCAAGGCATTTATACGGTTGCACTCCAAATGACAGCAAGCATGCAGACAAAATATCAGCTGATCCAGCTAGAAACAGCAGTGAAGAAGTGCTTGCTGAACTTTAGATTTACCTAGTCAGGCAGGTATTTTAATAATAGTTCATGTTTGCTACTCATATGAAAGAGGTGAACAAAATAAAAACACTTAAACAGTTGTAGGATATTTAAACTGTTTGTCTGTCTGAAATTAATGTTTATACCAAAAACTTCTGGATCGCTAGTTACGGTTAGTTTTACATTGGTTCTCAAGACCAAAAACAGAAAAATTTTCAGTTTAATATAAAGTAAACCAAACTTTAGTGTATTGTTTAGACCTTTTAATTAATTGTACAAAAAAGGTAGTGGATAAAAAGGCTTACTTGTCTTTCTGAACAAGATCAACTGCAGAGCTGCAATAGGTTTTTTTCACTGTGAAAACATTGTTCTTTTAACATTATTTGCAGTAGTTTTACACTGCCTCAAAAGCACAGGGACATCTCCCCTGCCTCTTTCCTCAAATTTGTCCAATGAAAAAATGACAAATTGAAGCACTGCACACACACCTAGAAAAAGTAAAAAAAAATTGGCATGTGCACGTGGAGGCCAGCCAGCAGCTGCATAGAGTTTAAACCAGGCTTTAAGCACTACTGCACATCCATCGTTTAAATTGAACTCAGAATCGATTCTGAATTTTTGAGAATTAATTCAGAATCGTTGGAGAGAGAATCGTGATGCACTATAAAATAGACTTTTTCTTCCATCCCTATTTGTGACACAATCCAAATTGTACTGTTGTTTTTATTTTTTCAATTAGCCCTGATTTCCAGCCAGTGTGTTTACACCCTGCTTAATGCTTAACTACACTTTTTGCACATTGATCATGGTGAGAATATGAGATGTTCTCTAACCTTTAGGGGCCAGATTAACCATGTCTCCAGTCTGTAGTGAGATCTCCTCCTCAGACGAAGCTGTGAAGTCGTACTCGGCTTGTGCAACCACATGGTCATCTTCCCCACTTGCCCACTTACTGGCTACAACAAAGAAAACACACATTCCTCAAAATTCCCATCAAGCACAATTAAAGGGAAAGTTAACCCAAAAATGTTATTTCACTCATCATTTACTCGCCCTCATGCCATCACAGATGTGCGGGACTTTGTTTCTTCAGAAGAACACAAACAAACATTTTTACAAAAATATGAATGGTCATCAGACCTTTGTAGCTCCAAAAATAACATAAAGGAAACATAGAAGTAATATATATGACTCCAGAATTCAAATCCATATCTTTAGAAGCGATATAATAGGTGTGGGTGAGAAACAGAAAAATATTTGAGTCTCTAAATCTCCACTTTAACTTTCACTTTGAGATGTGAAAGTGAAACTAAACAGGCACCACATTTGACTTTCAGATGTGAAAGTGGAGATTTACAGTAAAAAATTACTTAAATTTTTATCTGTTTCTCAACCACATCAATAATATTGCTTCTGAATATATTGATTTAACCACTGGACTATTATGAATAACTTCTACGTTTCCTTAATGTGATTTATGGAGCAACAGAGGTCTCATCACCATTCACTTGCATTGTACGGACCTACAGAACTAAAAATATTCTTCTAAAAATCTTTGTTTGTGTTCTACTGAAGCAAGAAAGTCATACACATCTGGGATGGCATGAGGGTGAGTAAATGATGAGAGAATTTTCATTTTTGGGTGAAAGATCCCTTTAGGTACAAACAATTAAAAGACAAACATTCAGGTCTACATTTATTTTCCATTGTGCACTGCTTTGAAGATATACAGGGTTTCTGGATGACTGACCAATAGATTGACTAAGCTCTGCAATAAATTCAGTGACTCTTAAGTAGTATAAATGTTTCATTCAGGGGGGGTTTCTGTAGTGGTGCAATGTAATTCATGATGTCAGGGTATAAGTGAAGATTGTCTACATGACTCTAAGTGAATATCAAGTGTTTTGCCATTGGCACACACAAAATAATAATAAAGTTATATAATAAGACTCAAAACTTGTCACACCAATAAGGAGGAATGAGAACAGACAAAAGATCTTGGTGGTGAAATGACTAAATGAATAGATGGGCCAACAAAGTACTTAACAATATCTTACTATTTTCCTCAGGACCCTCAGATCTCAAAAGCCTCCAGATCAAATATGGCCCACCAAGAACTACAGCAAAAAACAAGAAAATGGGCCATGATTTGACAGAATTCGCACTGGGGTCATCTATCCCTGCACCCCTGGTTCCTGAAGCCAACACCACAGAAGAGGCTGTGCTATCCGCCCACAAGTCATCAGCCTCCAAATCCTGACGCAATCCCAGCAGTCTCTGTAGTCTACGATATAGGTATCGAAGGGTCCTAACAAGGGCGAATGCGGACAGCACCTTTGTGAAATGAACACGCATGCGAGAGAAGTGATTGGCCACATCTAGTACTGCACGGAAGCTGTTGTAGACAGCAGAGAAAGTAGCATCCATCATCATGCTGACTGATGAGAAAGCATGAACAATGCTCTCAATGGACTGAAACGCTCCCCGGCTGCTCTCCTCTGCCTGCTGGACAAACCGGCTGGGTGGAACATCATCTGTTTGGTAACGGTTATACCCAAGGCCACCTCCAACTCCATAACCACTGTAACTGTAGGGGCTGTACCCCCCATGGATGGAGCTACCATAGGGACTGTATGAAGAGGGAAAAGAGCTATAGGTAGGACGGTATGCTTGTTGGACAGGTCTTGGAGGGATGGGAGGTACAACGCGTGTTAGAACCGGAGGACCAGACATGGATGGCCCACTCTGTGCTGCTGATCCAAAGCCAGTAGAGCTAGATATAGGAAAACACAATGAACTGTCAAATAAAATGCAATATCTACATAAAAAACATAATACTATATACACAGTTCAACAGTTTTCACTAACTTCCTAGTCTAAAATGAAAGGCAGTTAAGCAACAACATGGGTGAGAATATGTGAAGTTTGAAAAGCTGTGATGCCACTGAACTTTGACACTCTAAAGCAAATACGTACTAGCATACTCATCACATAACATCAACAGCACAACTTCTTGAGCTAAACTTAATAGTATTCCTCTCTGCATCACAAGAATATGTATAGCTATGTACAGATATTACAATAAAACAATACCAATATAATAAAGAAATGTGTCAAGTACATTTGATCTGAGTTTATGTTTGGGTCGTTCGACAGCTAACAGGTTGGCTAACATACGTGCACAGTCAATGTATTAGAAAAGTTACTTTACGAACCGATAGTTTAGTGGTGCAGTTATAGTTCCAGGGATTCGCCTTTCCCACGGTTTTGGTGGAGGTTGAGCCATTATTTAATTTTCCAGACCAAAGTCTGCCTGCTCCAAACGCTAGCAAGACAAACGAACACTTCTAGACAATAGCAATCGATATTTAACCTCGATATGACTGACAGTAGGTACGAGACCAAAGCAATCTATCGCCGCGGTTCTTAACATTGATGCCATTGTGCTCATTTCTTTACGCTTTCAGAAAGTGTTCTCTCTTGTGGTACACTTTCATATTGGATACTTTACATTTTCTCACCATAATGCATGTAGTATTGTGGTTTCAGTCTTGACAATATAAAAACCACTTGTCAGAAGTGGGATTTGAACCCACGCCTCCATTCGGAGACCAGAAATCTCTCTTACCGAGAAGAATCAATTCTTGAGTCTGGCGCCTTAGACCGCTCGGCCATTCTGACATGACACAATATAAGTAATAATGACTGAAATAATTGAAAACTGTAACTTGTAGGTTGGTTATGCCCATGCCTTTTGGCCAAACTGAATATTTTTTCACGTTAACATAATTTATTTACAAGTCTCTCTAAAAAACACCTTTTAGTTTATGTTTTAGTTGGGGTCTTGTCAAATTCTTGTTTGTCAAGTTTTAAGAGCTAAGAAAATACTATCCGTCAATTGCAGAATCAGGCAATGAATTTGAATTTCATAATTTAATTTCTAATACCAGCTAAATTAGAATGAGAAGTTAGAAGACCCTCTTTCATGTCTCACAAGGCCCTAGCTGGGGAGTTAGAGGGCATTTGAAGATCAGGTTAGAGAAAACGCAGAATGTTTTGTATAGCTACTTCTCAGTTTAGTGCTTTGAAAATCAGGAATCCTTAAACACATGTTGTGGACCCTGTTGTAGGGGATTTCCCTTAAAAATTTAACCAACTGGAACAGCTTAATCTCAGTGTGAGTTCAGTGATTGAAGCTCGAAAGTTCTTTAGCTAAAATCTGTCTGTGCCTACCGAAATTTTTAATTCTGCCCCCAGTGGCCTAAGCAGGAAGTGTTTTTGAATGAAAGGGCATGCATGTATGAGCTCCAGTTTCTGGGTTAAATGTCAAGACAGGGCTGACAGAAGTATTTATATTTATCAAACATATCCTAACTCTTCTGCCAATACATTCTATCTGTATGTAACAGATTTGTACTTGTACACACACACACACACACACATGTATATATATATATATATATATATATATATATATATATATATATATATATATATATATATATATATATATATATATATATATATATATGTGTGTGTGTGTGTGTGTGTGTGTGAGTGTGTATGTACAAAAACAAATCTGCATAAACACACACACACACTGGCAGTCAAAAGTTTGGAATAATGTATAGATTTTGTTCTCATGGAAAGAAATTGGTACTTTTATTCACCAGAGTGGCATTCAACTGATCACAATATATAATCAGTACATTAATAATGTGAAAAATTACTATTACAATTAGATTTTTTTTTTCTTTTTCAGAACTATTTAAACTACTTCAAAGAGTTTTCCTCAAAAAAATCCTCCAATAATATCTTTGCAGATCCTTGGCATTCTAGCTGTCAGTTTGTCCAGATACTCAGGTGACATTTCACCTCACACTTCCTGTAGCACTTGCCTTAAATGTGGCTGTTTTGTCGGCACTTCTTATGTCTAGCTGATCCCGCAAAAGCTTAATGGGGTTAAGATCCATAACACTCTTTTCCAGTTATCTGTTGTCCAATGTCTGTTTCTTTGCACACTCTAACCATTTATTTTTGTTTTTCTGTTCCAAAAGTGGCTGTTTCGGTGCAATTCTTCCATAAGGCCTGTACCCGAGTCTTCTCTATATTGTTGTACATGAAACTGGTGTTGAGTGGCTAGAATTCAATGAAACTGTCAGCTTAGGACATGTGAGGTGTCTATTTCTCAAACTTGAGTTGCTCTTGTTTCATTGTACATCTGGCCTTCCACATCTCTTTCTGTCCTTGTTAGAGCCAAATAGCTTTCAACTGTGTTTGAAATAATGGCAAGTGATTTTCTAGCATGATTACTCAAGGATAAGGTGTTGGAGTGATGGCTGCTTGAAATGGAGCCTGTCTAGATTTGATCAAAACCTTTTCAAATAGTGATGGTGCTGCTTTTTTACATCAGTAATGTCCTGACTATACTTTGTGATTAGTTGAATGCCACTTTGGTAAATGAAAGTACCAATTTCCTTCTGAAACAGCAACATTTGTACAACATTTGGCCACTAGTGTATGTATGTCTGTCTGTCTGTCTGTCTGTCTGTCTATCTATACTTTTTTTGTCTTATTGTGTATTTCTATATATACTTATATTTTCTATTCACTTTATATTTATTCTATTTACTCTGTTTTGTTGTTGTATTGTTTGTGCACTGGAAGCTTCTGTAACCAAGACAAATTACTTGTACTGCGTGTGTAAGCATACTTGGCAATAAAGCTCATTCTAATTCTTTTACACATGATGGCGCTGTAGAGTTTCACTTCAGCATGGATTTGGTTTACCGCTATTGTAATCTATTATAAATGTGTGTCTCTGGACTGAAATAGATCAGATTTCGAGCACTTGTGAAACATGAGCTGATAAAGATCAAACAGGATTTATGAGAGAGCATTGCTGCCAGACAACGTTGGGATTAATTGTTTCAAGTTAATGGCCAGTGGTTTAATACATTCATTGCTGTTGGCTGCGAACACACGGTCCACAGAAGCAGCTTCCTCGCTGCGAGAAAATGTCCTTTTGAGCCGGTTAGACTCTGAGAGAGTTTATTACGGTTTAAATAATTGAAATGTGTCCCTGTCTACTTTTATTATGCATGTGAAATATTATATTTGTAGAGCTGAATATAGCATGTTTCCATTGATCGTAGTATAAATTAGTTACAAAATACAAATGCCTGATTTAAGACATGCCAGTTTCCCCATGTAAAACGTAGGCTAAACTTGTATTACAAATATAAAATACAAGTAGGCTAAAATAGGCTATAAGCTATACAAATCTACAAATAAACATTATATGTGAATTTATATGAACATTTTTAATAAATGTTAATATGAATGAAATGTAAATCAACATAATCTTATAATATTTCATCAATTTATTTTTTATTGTTTTATTTTATTTGCCAAATCATGAAAGGAATATTTCGTGTTTGATACAAGTTAAGCTCAATTCACAGCATTTGTGATATAATGTTGATTAAAACACAAACAAATATTTTGATTTGTCCCTCTTTTCTTTTAAAGAAGCAGTTTGCGGTTACTGTAAGGCACTGGAAGAACAATGGAAGTGAATGGGGGCATTTTTTTAAGGGTTTTAGCAGAAATATGAAGCTTTTAATTTTATAAATGCAGTTACATTAATTATTCTGTTTAAAAATGTGCATATTATTTGATCTGTAAAGTTGTTTAAAAATGTAATTTTAGGATTTTCGGGTCTACGGTGTTACATTGCCATGGCAACAAAGTTGTACAATTGTATACAACTTTACAGAGAAAAGGTTAGCAAGCGATTTTCTCACACTAAAATCATATTAGCATGCATATTGCTTATGTCTTGTGGCTATACTTTGAAATAGTGAGTATTTTAATGTTTTTTTCGGATTGGCCCCATTAACTTCCATTCCTCACTCTAACCCAAATCGAAATAATTTTTTTTGGTAATCAGCATTGTACCACAAATACTGTAGATTGATCTTAACTTGTACTAAAACAGGAATATTTATTTAATGTAGAAAGGCTTCGTGTTATCATAAAAAAACATCTTTGTTCCTGAACATACTGTTTTCTTAAGTTGATAAAGATCTTTTGCATCACAATTGTGCAGAATTTTATGACACAACAGAGTTCACTGTGACAAATAATTTGTTATTTTTTGGTCTCATTGTGTTTTGCAAAAATTCAGCTTAGCTCATAAAAACAGGTAAGAGTCAAAAATCCCAATTTAATTGAACGTAATTGAGATTCTAGCAGCCCATTCATCTCAACCAAAGTGCAGCCTTGTTACTTGGGTGTCGCGCTCACAGCCATACGGTGACAGCCCAGCAGATGTCGTAATGACGTACGACTCCAGCGCGTTGACGCCGCATTACGTCAAACCAATCAGCAGCAGTTTCCGAAGCCCAGGAAAGAAGCAGATGATATGGCAGCTTTGTGAGCGTCCAGGTGGAACTCGCTTTTGTTTAATTTGGCTGACAGCCTAACATGAGTACACTTTAACGCGCGCACCGCAGCGGGGATCCGGGGGCAAAGATGATATACCTGATATTAATTTCTGCCTTTTCTGGGGCCATCGTCACGCTGCTATTGCAGCTCTTCCTGGTGTACCGGAGGAGCCCCAAGCCTGTCGCGAGGACAGTGCAGTATGTCAAAGCAGTTCCTGATCCTGCACTGAAGGATTACTTTAGTAATCAACAAGCCGAAACAACGCAGCAACAACAGCAAGACATCACATCCACTGCCTCCAAACACCCAGAGCCCGCTTCTGCCAAACAGCAAGAACCCACTGTCCCCGGCAGCAGCCCCAAACAACAACCGTTCTCGCCACCGCCTTCCCAGAGCAACCCTCTTCACACTTCCAAAGCGGAGACATGCGATTTCCTCAACGCAATCATTTTGTTTTTATTTCGCGAGCTCCGCGACACCCCAGTGGTCAGGCACTGGATCACCAAAAAGATCAAGGTGGAGTTCGAAGAGCTCCTCCAAACCAAGACCGCTGGGCGCCTGCTGGAGGGGCTCAGTCTGCGGGATATCTCCCTGGGCAACTCGGTGCCCGTCTTCAAAACAGCCAGACTCATGAAGCCCGTGGCTCTCAATGAAGACAACATGCCAGAGGAACTGAACTTTGATGTGGACTTGGAGTATAACGGCGGCTTTCATTTGGCCATCGATGTTGATTTAGTATTCGGCAAATCGGCTTATCTGTTTGTGAAGATGACCCGGGTGGCGGGCAGGCTGAAGCTGCAATTCACCCGCATGCCTTTCACGCACTGGTCCTTCTCCTTCCTGGAGGACCCGCTGATAGACTTTGAGGTGAAGTCTCAGTTTGAGGGTCGTCCTCTGCCACAGCTTACCTCTATCATAGTCAACCAGCTCAAGAGAGTCATCAAGAAGAAGCACACGTTACCAAATTACAAAATAAGGTAACAGCTCAGTATCATATTTGTCCTGGCCTTATAGCCCATAACATGTAGCTGCAGTAGATTGCAACAGTACTTGTTGTCGCTTTCTTTTACTTGTCATTTAAGTTCAGCCGGTTTTTTAAAGGTGCACTCAGTAATCTTTTCCTGTTTAGAAAAGTTTGACTCCTAAAGAAATGAAGTTATAAAACATATGCATAAAATCTTGACCACACACTTGAGATGAGGACTGCAGTCATATCAGTAACCTTATAAAAGCTGTTTTATTCTGCATGGGGAGGGTCCCCTCATGGGGGCTGCCATGGTAGGTTCACATGACAAGTTATTCTCTTATGGTGTGTTCAGGTCATATCAAAATTGCTATAATTTCGAGATTCCGAATTTTAAATAGCATTCAAATCTTCGTAGAACTATAGAACTCGTAATTACAAGTTGTAAATTCAGAATTCTATAGAAGTTACAGATTGACAGTCATGAAGTCATGTAAAAAGAACCAATATGGCAGCGGCCCAACAGTTAAAGGTAGTGAACATATATTTCTGTTTCATATGTCATTTGATTTTGCCATTTGTTACTTTGAGTGCTCTGCTTTCTTTGTTCTTAATCACTTTGCAAGAACATATAGAGGTGAATTAGGCTAAGTGATAAATATTTAGCTGTTTTGGCATTATGCGTAATGCCAAAACACAAACAACTTCTGAGTTCTCCTGTCGTGTACAGCTCACAGCAGCTTTTCTGAGTTGCCATCTCGTAATTGCAGTGATACGACATGAACACAGCATTAATTTAAAAGCTACCATGTCATTGAACACTTTCGCTCATATATTCAAGGAATGTACTGGGTTCAATACAAGTTAAAGTGATAGTTCACCTTAAAAATGAAAATTCTCTCATCATTTAGACTTTCTTCTGCTGAACACAAACAAAGGTTTTTAGAAGAATATTTCAAGGTGCTTACAATGCAAGTGAATGGGTTACAACATTTTGAAGCTCCAAAATCACATAAAGGAAACAAAAGTAATCCATAGTTCTTTGGTTAAATCCAAAGCTTCTGAAGTGATATTATAGGTGTGGGTGAGAAAAATATCTATATTTAAGTCCTTTTTTACTATCAATCTCCACTTTCACATTCATTTTTTTTATTTGTTGGTGATTCACATTCTTCCTGCATATCTACACCTACTGGCAGGGAGGAGAATTTATAGTAAATGGATATGGATTTCTTTTATTCTGCCTTAAGGCTATGTGAGCATTTACATTTGTATTAAACCATGACTGTTTCTGTAATAATGGCTGAGAATAGTTAATTTTTAAAGTGACAACTGAAAACTATTGCATTTGAATTATGTTGAATCCATGCCCCTATGGTGTCAGTGTA
This sequence comes from Xyrauchen texanus, assembly GCF_025860055.1. Classification (NCBI taxonomy): domain Eukaryota; kingdom Metazoa; phylum Chordata; class Actinopteri; order Cypriniformes; family Catostomidae; genus Xyrauchen; species Xyrauchen texanus. The sequence goes on along the minus strand of NC_068297.1, from coordinate 14,939,522 downwards.
AGTCCAAGATGACTGCTATATTGACAAGCACAACATAAACAAAAAATTACAGAGTGCACCTCCAAGGTCTGAAGCGGTAGCTTGAACATTCTCAGCTTTATCAGAACACAGTTTAGGGTTTAAAGATGAATGACTCAAACTGAGCACAAATTGTCTGAATAGTGGTTTATTTTTCATTCATGATGTCTTGCTATGTTGGACTGTGGTTTTTGGATTGAGCCTGTTGATTTGGCAGTACACAGTGAGTCTCAAGAGGCTGTGAAACAGTAGTGTGTTCATGCATGTATGACTGACTGGGGTTGTGTGACTGCACAGAACTATGGTGGCATTGCATTTCTAAGTTATGAGATGATTGGTTGGGTCACGTGAAAATTACAGCAAGTGTGCATTAGGGTGTGTGTTGGTATTGTTGTTTTTGTGCCTTTTCCACAGCTGAAACAGGAAATAGACGCCACCTTCCCCCTTCACCAACGATTCCCTTGATGGTTCTCCTATTCCTGACTGTTAAAAGTGAAAATAACTGGGGGTTTGTGTTACTTCCTGTTTTTAGCTGAGAAAATGTCAATTCTGTGACTAAGGCATTCAACCAAGCATTGGAATGATTAGTTGCAGTATTCATCCACCCACCCACACCTTTCAGCTCTCTATTACTCAGCAAAGCTTGGCACACGTAAACCTTTGGGTGTAATGGGAGCCAATAAGCATTCAGACATTTCAGCAAGTGTGTGGGGATTCACAGTTTTTCTCAGCTTTTTTTAGTCTTTAGATTCTTTAGAACTCATCCTCTTGTTGTTCCAAACTTAACCCGTATATCATTCTTTCTTCCATGGAACACAAAACATGTTCGGCTGAAAAGATGCAATGAAAATTAATGGTGAGTGAAGTGAATATTCTGCGTAACATCTCCTTTTTGTGTTACTTGAAAGAAAGATCATACTAGTTTGGAACGACATGAGGGTGAGTAAATAATATTAGAATATGCTTTTTTTAGTGAACTTGAACTTCAACATTGTTCATTTAACCCTTGTGTGCTGTTCGGGATGTTTTCAGCCACTAGGGGGTGCTGTTGAGTCGTAATTTAGCCATAACTTTCTCCGTGTTTCAGCAAATGGAATGATTTTTGGTGACAAATCTTATTTTCACACATATTTTAGGAAAATGCTTTGAAAATTTTCAAAAACTCAACAGTACACTGTGGGCAAATTCACTACCCTTTCGTTATGTTCGTGGCTGAAAACAGCCACTACTTTAAACTGCTGTAAAAATGTATCAGATAAATATTTTTTTCAAATTTGTTTTGCATAAATCTATTAATCAACCTCAGTCCTGTTCAAAGCTACTAAATGTTTTAAAAAAAAAAAAAAATCAGGATTTTAACTCTTTAATTGCCAAATTCATAAATGATGTCACTGATTTGGGGGAAAAAACACACAAAATGACGTATTTTCAATATAAAATGTGATTGTGGACTGGATTTTTTTTTTACCTTTTATCACAGTCTTGGACATGTCAAAGATTAGAAACAACATTGGTTTCGATGCATTGTTAGTTTTTGTGCAGCATCAGATTTTAACTTTTTCTCCCTCGTTTACTGTTCGTGGCTGTTTTTGCCCCATTGACTTCCATTATAACCACATTTTTTTCATGGCAAAGCAAGCCATTGCAAAGCCATGACACCATATAATCATGCATTTTTGATTGTTTGTGGTTTTCCCTGTTGGGAAGAGGTAAAATTTGTAATTTTTACTGTTGATAACCACGTGGCACCATTAACCCTTTAGATAGGCCTGTGCAAAAAAAAGCTTAGTTTCTGCCTTTTACATGGAGTTATATGGAGAATAATAGCATATTAAAAAATAACGTCTGTGGCCACCGATTGGTCCTCCTTCTGCAGCTGTAGGTGCCGACAACCTACAAAAATAAAAGAACAAGAAAAGAATAAGTACAGATTTCATAATAAGTGTTTTTGAAGCTGCACATGACAATGAGAATAATCATGCAAACATTGTCATAACACAAACAGTATCTCCTAAATTTATCTCTAACAAGCACATGAATTCAAGTAAAAATTAACAGGAATAGGATGCATGTAGTAACAAATGTGTAATGGCACATACCTTGTCTAGATTGTCGACACCTCCCTTGCAGTGGTTGTAATCTGCAATTATCTCTGGCTTCTTTTTGGTCCCTCTGTCACCACTGCTTTGCTGACAATGAGGTCAATCATCTCCTCTGTGAAAAACAGATTAAACACAGAATCCATGTTCTGGACCCTTGCGATGGCATAGCTGCCGGCCCTGGAGTCACGCCTCTGGCAGGCTGAAGAAAGGGAGTTGTCTCCGCGTTGGTGGAAAACCACACTCGCCGTTTCTTCCAATCCACCCAGATCCAGGATCCTCAGAATCCTCCTCGCCTTCAGTGGAAGCTAGAGAGGATGATGAGGGTGCCACATCCAAATCAGGATCTGACTCTGCTGAGTCTGTGGTGTCAGAGGGAGAAGACAATACATCCTGCAGCTCGCTGGAGGGGTCAGGCTGCATTATCATCTCTAAAACTTCACTACAAGTCAAGCCCTTTCTCATGTTGCTTGCTGCTCTTCTCACCATCAAATGACCAGCAGGCTTGCATGCAAGTGTTTAAATCCACTTGCTTTGTTTTTGATTACTCTGCATTTCTCACCATCAAAAGGCACTTTGTGTTTGTTTACTCCATGTAGTTCTGAGAGCTGAGGTGCATGTTTTGATTTTCTCAGACAACAAGGTGAGTTCTCACACACTCACGCACTCTCACTCTCTCTCTCTCTCTCTCTCTCTCACACACACACACACACACCAACACACACACACACTTTAATATGCTATTATTCTCCATATAACTCCATGTAAAAGGCAGAAACTAAGCTTTTTTTTTGCACAGGCCTATCTAAAGGGTTAATGGTGCCACGTGGTTATCAACAGTAAAAATTACAAATTTTACCTCTTCCCAACAGGGAAAACCACAAACAATCAAAAATGCATGATTATATGGTGTCATGGCTTTGCAATCAAAAAATGTGGTTATAATGGAAGTCAATGGGGCAAAAACAGCCACAAACAGTAAATGAGGGAGAAAAAGATAAAATCTGATGCTGCACAAAAACTAACAATGCATCGAAACCAATGTTGTTTCTAATCTTTGACATGTCCAAGACTGTGATAAAAGGTAAAAAAAAATCCAGTCCACAATCACATTTTATATTGAAAATACGTCATTTTATATGTTTTTTTTCCCCAAATCAGTGACATCATTTATGAATTTGGCAATTAATGAGTTAAAATCCAGATTTGTTTTTAAACCTTTAGTAGTTTTGAACAGGACTGAGGTTGATTAATAGATTTATGCAAAAAAATTTGAAAAAAATATTTATCTGATACATTTTTACAGCAGTTTAAAGTAGTGGCTGTTTTCAGCCATGAACATAACGAAAGGGTAGTGAATTTGAACAATGCACAAGGGTTAATCCTAGCATTGTCTATGTACAGCCACAACATTAAAACCACCTGCCTAATATCATGTATGTCTCCCTCGTGCCACCAAAACAGCTCTGACCCGTCGAGGCATAGACTCCACAAGACATCTGATGGTGTCCTGTGGTATCTGGCACCAAAACGTTAGCAGCAGTTCCTTTAAGTTCTGTAAGTTGTGAGGTGGGGCCCCCATGAATTTGACTTGTTAGCGCATCCCATAGGTCCTCAATTGGATTGAGATCTGGGGAATTTGGAGGCCAAGTCAACACCAGGAACTCTTTGTTATGTTCCTCTAACCATTCCTGAACAATTTTTGCAGTGTGGCAGGGCACATTATCCTGCTAAAAGGGGCCACTGCCAACAGGGAACACCGTTGTCATGAAGGGTAGTACGTGGTCTGGAAACAATCTTTAGGTAGGTGGTTTGTGTCAAAGTAATATTCTCATGAATGCCAGTACCCAAGGTTTCCTAACTTAACTTTGCCCAGAGCATCACACTGCCTCTGCCAGCCTGCCTTCTTGCCATGGTGCATCCTGCTGCCATCTCTTCCACAGCTAAACGGTGCACATGCACCCGGCCATTCACATGATCTAAAAGAAAACACAATTCATCAGACCAGACCACCATCTTCCATTGCTCCAAGGTCCAGTTCTGATGCTCACGTGACCATTGTACGCGCTTTCGGTGGTAGGCAGGGGTCAGCATGGGCGCTCTGACCAGTCTGCGGCTACGCAGCCCCATATGCAGAAAGCTGTGATTCACTGTGTGTTTTGACACCTTTCTATCATGGCTAGCATTAAGTTTTTCATCAATTTGTGCTACAGTAGCTTTTCTGTGGGATCGGACCAGACGGGCTAACCTACACTCCCCACACGCATCAATGAGCCTTGGGCACCCATGACCCTGTTGCCTGAGTTGAATGGAACACTTCATGAATCATCACAGCAAGAACAATATGGAGCATCGCGGGTTTCCCCACAGGAACAAACACTTGGGGAGACACATAAAAACACCAGGCACGTGGCAGTGGACTCTGAGAGTGTTTCAAATGGCTAGACAGAGTGCAGCTAATTGGAACCGAATGCAGCTTCCTCAAAACTGATCTTCAACTTAACACGCATATTAAAAATGCGATGGTTATGGCCAGGACTCTTGAGGTTGTGACTAAAATGACCAAAAATTATTGACTGCGACAATCATTTAAAATCTAGTTGCCGCTGGCGACAGTGGGGTTGTGTGTGTTCATATGTGGTTTCGTCAGAAATCATCTTGTAAATTATTGAATACACCTTTAGAGTGTGTCTCGCGCCAATGAGCTCACTGCACGCAACAAACCCAGCACAAGAGAGTCATGAACAAATTACTCTTTTGAACTAGATGTTTTTCATGAATCACCTGAAAAGAACTGAGGGTTTGAACTCTTGATTTCAGGTTAGCAGTTTGAATCAGAGTCACTTTCTCAGCGAATCAGCCATAGTGTGCGTCAGTTCACAACTAGGAGCGCAGACATTTCAAAATAAGTGTCTGTTTTTCTTGCTTCATTATAATTAAAAGTCCCGCATTATGTACCACTGTTTTTTCTTCTGGTTATTATTGATTGTGAGTGGAGTAGCACAATAAACTGCATCTGCATCTATAATAACACTGTTGACATACTGTGAATGTGTACAGTCAACACACGCACATACTGTTTAAATCTCAAAGTCAAACACAACACTGAGCACAAGTCCACACTGACAGCAGTAGTGATTTTATCCATTTAGTTGAGTGGAGTGTATTTGGTAGAAAAAAAGATGGATATATTTACTCTGTAATCCTCATCAGTGCCTATGGTGCATTTTAACTTTGACCCCACGCAGCCAGGATTGCGAGTAGTGAATTAAATCACTGTACACTCTGTGCAGTGTCACACTCCTATACTGATTAGAGTGACTCAATACAAAAGCTTGATTATAGCATTGAGAGGGAATAGACCTTTAACAGGCCAGATTTCTCATACTGTCTTTACATTTTTTTCCCCACTTTCTTTCTGATTTAGCATCCTGGCATTGGCACTTTGCCAATGTGGTACTTTTATACATCATAAGAACTAAAGAGTTATAGTCATCATCATACTCGCACAAAAAGAGCAGCAGCAAACCTTCTGGAGCATAGGGCATATCTGGTGGCAATTTTTTACCACCGCAGTGTTTTAGGGCTAATCACCGCCAGTGTTATACAAGGCAGGTGAGGGAGTGCGTGCAAATTACGCGTTTATAGCACATCAGACTTTAAAAAGAGCGTCATTAAACACAAAATAAATTAATCTCTTTCTAAAATATTACAAAATATCCCAAAAAATAAATGGAAAACCCTTCGCATTGGTTTACGTTTCTGTCTGTTGTTGGACTATACAGGCAATCTTATAGGCTACATCAGTAACATGTTCACATCAAGGACTAAAAATATTCCAGATGTTAGATTTGGTTAATATTGTTAAACTCCAATATTCAACACGAGCAGGGACGTGCACTGACATTTTGGGGGGCAGGGGCTCAAGTGGAAAAAAAGGCCACTCATAATTATATATTTAAAAAAAAAAATAAGATAAATATATTAACAGAACTCTGACTTCCTTACCAATTTATTTTAATTATATTTAAATAATATTATTCCCTCACACTAACGCAATTATTTCATGTGTCAAATGTATGCAAATTCACACATTTTAATTGGTTAACGCCTAATTTTCATATCAATGTGGCGACTGTGACACATTTTACTATATTATTCACCTGTAGTGTCTCCATTAACTTCATATAGTTCATTAGCCTGTATGGCCATGGTATATTGCCTTAGCTAAACTTTAGCTAACTTATTACATTAGCTTGTAGCTCATGAGTCATGCATGTTAGCAAGAGACAAATGATCTATATTTGGCTTTTGGCTAATTAGTTGTAAAATCGAGGCACTGGTAGCTTAATCTTTTGTTCATCACCACTCACCTCCACACAAGCCAAGAAAAACACAACTGGGATAGGAGCTGGGAGGGGCTGCTGCCTGCTTGTCTGTTTGTCTGATGTGTGCTGCACGGAGGGAGAGAGAGGGAGGGCATCGGAACTCGACAAAGTCTCATCTCCCGACCTGATATTTAGATTTTTTTTTATTCAAAAAATATATTTGATTGACAGGGAAGCTGTGCGCAAACAGGAATATATACAGTATCTCACAATTGTGAGTACACCCCTCATGTTTTTGAAAATATTTGATTATATCTTTTCATGTGACAATACTGAAGAAATGAGACTTTGGATTTCTTTAGTCTAAGCTGCGTGTCGAGAGATGAAAGCGGCAATCCCCGGTGAAGCTCTTTTATAAACACCTATTTTCAAACGCATATATATATTATTAGATAAACAAGCCATCAACAGAATAAATAAATGATTAAAACCTACATCTTCAGTGAAATGGACGCACATCAGAGCTTTAATAGCTGAACTTGAGTATTGAGCATTGCCCAGTGTGAGCCCATGCAAACTGAAAAGCTTTTTAATAAGCTTTTTTTTGTGTCTTATATATATAGCCTATATATGAGCTTAATCAGCAAAATCAACAATATTAATATAATATTATAACTTAAATCTGTGAATCAATCAATAAATAAATGAATGAATGAACGTTACATTTATATAACACTTTTCTGACAATGCACTCATAGCACTTTTCATAGAGAACAGGGGACTCTCCTCAAGAACCACCAGTGTGCAGTATCCACCTGGGTGATGTGACAGTAGCTATAGTGCATTAGTAAGCTCACCACACACCAGTGATTGAGTGTAGTGTTGTCACAGTACCAAAATTTCAGTAGTCGGTACCGATACCGGTGAAATTTCACGATTCTAGATACCAATGTTGATACCACAGAAAAAAGATATGCATGTTTCCTTCAAGTGTTTCTAATACTTTTTAAGCAGGGTCCTACTGAAATCTGTTTTATTTTTCCCCAAATCCTTTTTTCCTTTTTTTTTTTTTTTTAAATTTGACTGTTTTTCCAGAATTCCATGTTTTAAAGTTTAATTTCATTTAATTATCAAAATGGTGTCTAATAAAAAATGTTCCTTAAACTTTTAAAAACAAGTAAAAAATACAACAATAATTAACCATTGCCATTTTTATATCCCCTTTTCTCCTAATTTGGAATGCCCAATTCCCAATGTGCTCCAAGTCCTTGTGGTGGCACAATTTGCCTCAATTGAGGTGGTGAATGACGAATCTCCGCTACCTCCACGTCCGAGACCGTCAACCCGTGCATCTTATCACATGGCTTGTTGTGGAGGCTCCACGCCATCCACCCCGGCATCCACAAACAACTCGCCACACGCCCCACAGAGAGCGAACCACATTATAGCGATCACAAGGAGGTTACCCCGTGTGACTCTACCCTCCCTGGCAACCGGGCCAATTTGGTTGCTTAGGAGACCCGGCAGGAGTCACTCGGCACGCCCTTGTATTCGAACTAGCGAACTCCAGGGGTGGTAGCCAGCGTCTTTACCACTGAGCTACCCAGGCCTCAGTTTCTATTATTATTAAAATAATAATGATGGTTTCTACTGTGAGTATTGCATTTTACTATACAGTTGTAATATATTTCTGTTGCTATTTCTTTAATTTCATGCATGTAGCATTTATTATGATTCATGCTTTTTTTATGTGTATTTTTGATGGAAGTTTAACCTCTCAGGATAAACGGTTCTCTACATGGCCTAGTTTGATCGTTAAAGTGCAAATGCTGTGATTTCATTATATAAATTATATAAAAATAATGCTTCAGAGTTGATTAGTGCTCTGCTCTGTCATCTCTCATTCAACGCAAATGATTCTCAAAGTCTGTGGAGTTTCCAGTGTATGAGCAGTCTGTATCACACATTAATTTAAAGCTCATGCAGCTTGTAGAGACTTGAGATTGCATAATTTCACGGTTTAAAAATCAAACTAGGACAAATCACGACTTTAATTTGATTAGTTGTGCATTTCAAAGTAATAGGAGTAACAGAGAACACACTCAAATAAGCATGTGAGCATTTGAAAGGAGTCGTGTGTTAGTAAGATAGTATGCGGGTACTGATACTCAGTGCTACCGGAACTGTAGAATCACTGATATCCTTACATCTTTTAAGTTTAGTAGCGACTTGGTACAGAAGTACCGATACTTTTGACAACACGAGTGGAGAGGAGAGAGTAGAGTTATACTGCCAATTAATGGAGGGGGATTATTAGGAGGCCATGATTGATTAGGGCCAATGAGGGGAATTTGTCCAGGACAATTTGTTGGGAATTTGTTTCACCCCTACTCTCTTTACGAGAAGGGCCCTTGCATTTTTAATTACCACAGAGAATCAGGACCTCGGTTTATCATCTCATCCGAAGGACGGAGCCTTTTTCCAGTATAGTGTACCCCCCACTATACTGGGGCATTAGGACCCACACAGACCACAGGGTGAGCATCCCCTTCTGGCCTCACTAACACCTCTTCCAGCAGCAACCTGAGTTTTCCCCAGGAGGTCTCCCATCCAGATACTGACCAGGCGAGAGCTGCAGGATGATATGGCTAAATGAATGCAGCAAATGCACAATGGAGCTTGATTTTTAGATGGAGCACATAAACGGGCACGAGCCCTTTCATGTTGTTTGTTGACATGTTATCACTAATAAACTCTCCTGTTCGTGAGTTTGTGAAGGAATTGTAACTTCAGTCGGCGACTAATGGACGTGTTGTTGATGCAGCTTGTCGTGGTATGCATTGGCTTGAGTTGTGTGCTAAATGCATTTCTTATGAATAAGCATTTACCATGACAATGCGCTGTGTAGCGAAAAATCAAGAAGTCTAAAAAAAAAAGTGCCTTTGATAAATAATTCACAACACAGTTACTAAAGATCTAATATTTAATTATACTCATTAAATTACATTATTTCAGGTTGTTTATGTAAGTTGAAATGTTTGTCATGTGCGTAACCGCCTGTGGCACTGTGCAACCGCAGTGGGGTGGTTGTCACGTTGATGCTACCAGCCCTACTGGAGTTCAGTGCTTTACAATACCCAAGGGGAAAAGAACTTCTCAATGACACCCTCTTTTTGTGGTATTGGCATCTCTCCAAATGTTAGAACCACTTCTCTGGTGTTTACGATGTCAGATATGTTCCATATTAATGGATAAATACAGTTCTTCAGTGTATGGTTCAGTGCAGAATTCAACATAAACCAGGTGACACACACTATGAGAAATCATATGATAAAGACTATTTAAAGGAACTGTTCACCCAAAAAAGATAATTTTGTCATAATTTAGCCTACTCATACTTGTGTAGTCCCAAACCTGTATGACTTTTTTCCCAGAAAAGGAGTTATGCAGATTATTATGTGCTCAGTCCCCATTTACTTTAATTGTATTGAAAAATGGTCTTGTGTTCCACATAAGAAAGTAGTTTGGTTTGGAACAACAAATGGCCTGAAATTAAACACATGGGTGTTTCTCACCCACACATATCATATCACTTCTGAAGATATAGATTTAAATTTAAGATATATATTTTACCACTGGAGTCTTATGGATTACTTTTATGTTTCCTTTATGTGATTTTATTTTGGAGCTACAAATGTCTGGTTACCATTCACTTGCATTGTTTGAGCTGAGATATTCTTCTAAAAATCTTTTGTGTTCTACTGAAGAAAGGAAGTCATACACATCTGGAATGGCATGAGGGTGAGTAAATGAGAGAATACAATTTTTTGGATGAACTATCCTCCAAAAAACTTAGCAACTCCTTCATGCCAATTGAATAAAACAATGCAAAAATAAACATTTCACAATGAAAATTAGTTAGAGATTTGATTCATACACTAAAAGTGGTATCAAATATTGTATCATTAAAAAAAGGTTTATTTAACATCAAGTCTATTTATCCAGATATTTTTTTTGTTATTATTATTATTGACTACATTGTAGCATTTGGTTACATTTAGATTGAGTTCTCTCAGACCTGATTAACTTAATGAATAAAAAAACATCCATCCCTCCTGCACTTTTGGCTTCTAGCTGGTGAGGAGGCTTTTCAAACAGACAGATACTTCAGATGAGCCAATGGCAGTGAAGTAGCAGGGAGTGACCGTGTTACTCACTAGGACAGTGTATTTCAAATTGATGGTCCAAACGGTCATGTAATTTATGTGAGAAGCGAGTGCCCGCCTTCAGAGTGAAGCTCACATTCTTCACATCTCTTGCAACGCATCCACGGGCTTGTGGCAGACAAACGCTAATATTCATCACATTGTTGCACATTCAGTGCACTGCGTGAGACAAACACATGTGTTGTTCTGTGCATAGCAAGTTTTTGTGGTAAATCCAAAGAGACAAACTTATACTTCATTTAACACAGTGACATCTTCTTGAGTTGTTACCTAGATAAAGTGTTAACAGCTGCTGCTTGTACTCACATTGATGATGTAATCGATCCGCGGTTCGGACCCCAAAAAATATGATGTAAACAGAGACCGGGGGGGACAAACTCTGGTTCGGTCCAATCAATCGAACCAAGTGTGAACGCTGCGGGGATCACCGGGACAATCGTAAACGTAACCAGTGTGAAAGCCACCTAAGAGTCTCTCTTCACCATGCAGCTGGTACACAAAGTATTTTTGCAATTTCTGCCTTTCTTGTGAAATGCTATTACTAATAATGAAGTGCCAAGATATGAAAGATGTCAAAACTATAGATCACTCCAACGTCATGTGCTTGCAATGTTTACTGCTTTTTTGATTATTAACAGGAGCTATATTTTTATCATGTCGCTCGCTAATGGAGGTGCAGTATAATGCTATTTTAATGTCGAACTAACACTAAATTCAACAAGTGCTCAATGAAAAAGATTTTCATTTTTGGGTGAACTAACCCTTTAAAATTGTGGTGTGTCTGCATGTATTTGAAGTTGTTTGAAGAAAAATACGCTGGAAGAGCAATACAAATGAAATGTCACTTAATAAAATCCTTTTTATGGGAGCTCTTTATGTTTGCACATCTTTTACTTTTAGTATCGGCACAGAATTCATGCAGTAGTCATATTTTACTGCCTCAGAGTTTAATGGTGTTTGCTTTAGGGTTGATAAAAGATACTTACTGTTTAATTTGTCACAAGGAGGGTGAAGTTAAGAAGTTGACAATATTCTCTTTTACTCTGTGAGAGTGAACTTTGTTTAACATGCAAACAGCAGAGCAGTTTCTATGGCCCATGGACAATTCAACAAGCAAGCAGGCCATAATCCATTTCAGTGCTCTCTGTGTGGGATGAAAGTGTTACAGATGGAGGAGGTGTTCAGAACAGGACAAGAGATGTGTTTTGGGCCAAAACTGCCTAAGAACTTGGATATACGTAGTGTGACTGAAATGCTTTTAATATACTGTGGATTAAATTATAAGGGTCAAACATCAATGGATTTGATGTCTGTGTTTAATAGAGTTCTTAAGTGCGTCAGAAAAATGAAGGAAGAGATTGATGCGAGGATTATATAATTTTTTTCCTGAAAGTTAGGATGATTAATGACTATTTGGTTAAGATTATGCTTTTTTTCCTCTTTGTCTTTTATGTGTTTGTGTTTGCTGACATCGGTTAGGCTGACGTGTCTTTTAATGTCAGGGTTTTGAAGGAAAGACGTGTGGTTAAAATTCAGGGGTTTTCAAACTTTTTGATGTTAAAGACCCCCAAATGAATTACTTGAATTTCATTTTGTTTTTCAAGTTTATCAAACCTTTAACTCTAGCACCATGACTGTGGGACAAGTGTGTGTGTATGTGTATGTGTATGTGTGTGTTACTGTGTGTGTGTGTGTATTGTGTTGCTGCCGCTCAGAATATTGTAATTGGAAATGGAATTGTGTAGGTTTCTCCCTCTCCTCTAGTTTTGTTAAAAGTACCAGTAATTCAGTACCAAGTTGACACTAAAATATGAAAAAAAAAGATGTAACACTACCAGTGTTTCTGCAGTACCGGTAGCACCAACTCAATTCGGTCCCTGCACACTGTCTGACTGAGAAACTGCTACTTTCAAATGCTCACATGCATACAGTATGAGCATGTGCCATTTATTCCTTATACACTGAAAAAGACAATTCATCAAAATAAAATAGTGATATGTCCTAGTGCAATTTTAAACTGCATAAATATTAAACCGTCAATTTAATTAAATATGTACAGTCTGCATGTGCTGTTTGCACCACACATGAATGTTTGTTGCTGCTTATACACAGAAAACACAGACTGATCAAAACACTTATATTTATAGAATTTGCAGCATTTTGCACCCTGTTCACACTGGGCCATACAACCGGTCTTCACTAGAGGAGGGAAACTACCTTCAAAACAGAACGGTTAAGCCTGCTTGTCAAAATACATTTTTGATTATAAATAAAAGCTTGATGGCAGAATTGAAGAAATCGCTACAGAAATGTATGATATATATTATAATAAATTATATTATATTATTAAATAGCTATAGTATAGATAAAATTGGCCTGTGATGTAGCCTACAGTAAACCTAATGTATACTAAATATGATGTGCACACAGAATAAAAGATGGTTTAATCCGTTAAGCAGTTGGTACCTCGTTAAAACTACCCTTATTAACCAACAGATTAAAAATAATCATTGCTTGCCTAAAACAGTCATTTTCTAGGCTACTTAAAGCATACATTTTTGGATCAAAATGAACATGTCGACATGGTCCATGAACCGGACCATGGACAGGACTTGACTCACCTGAGGCTGCTATCCTTCACTTGAAAAAGCCAGCTCGGCGGGAAAATAACTTACAAGCACGTATAGGCTGGCCGATTAATCAAATTTGATTTTCAATTACAATTTTGGCTTCCAACGATCTGTTCTGTTCTGCTCTGTTTTGCAGCACTTTATTTGAAAATATTGTGTTTTGGATTATGCTTTGTGGATCTTTACTTGGGCTAATTTTTCACAATATTGCAAATTTACATATCGCGATAACACTCGTGATAACGGGATGATTTGAATATGGTGAAAAGTAACGTTAATGTCGACTTGTGAATCTTTCCTATCTGTCTCTTGTTCAGTGCGGACTGAGAACGGGTACGTTAAACCAATGGGAATGTCTACCAAGCGTAGATAAATGTCTCGCATTGAATGAACTAATGAAATAAGCACGAACGTGAATTTCAGTGTAAAATTGAAATATTTCACAACACATTTTTGGATATTCCACAATATGGTGCAAATAACTTGTATATGCTTTAAAATTATAATTTTTGTAATAATCGCTGAGATAGACGCTCTTTCTTTTTTATTATTCCAATTCATTTTAGTGTTAGCGGTGGCAGTTCTGTTGGTCTGTTTACTCCGATGATGTCATCATGGAAATATCATCACATATCGACTATATAGCATTATCCAACAACTTATCATATATCGCATTTTTCCTCCATGTCGCTCAGCCTTAATCTTTACTGCAGGACTTAAAAAATCCAATAGTATGTTGAAAAGTAATTGTTCTATTTTCATTTGCTTAAAATTGTATTCTTTTATTTGATGATGACACCATTTTGATGATGAAATTGATTAAGCTTTAAAACATAGAGGTAGGAAGTAATGTATTATTAACATTGAAAGTTAAATATGCTTAAAGAGTGTATTCAATAGCATATTACCTTTTTTTTTTTTTTGCGGTATCGAATTGGTTTCAAGAATTGTTTATTAACCCCCCATAGCGAACTTTGCAAGCTAAAAAGAAACAAAATGCATTGGTGTTGGCAAATTGACAGTCTTAAGTAGTCATGTTCTAAAGCCATTCCACCAGCACGGCTGAGCTCGGTTAAGAAAACAGTGCCAAACAGTGCTCAAGTGAAAATGCCACAGAAATCGTTCTTCACCATGCTCAAAACCGTCCGCCAGATGGAGGAAAAGTATGAAGTTATAGTATGAGGATATACAATTCTGTGTGTGCACAATTATATTAATTTTAAGTGTGCAAGATGATATTTTGAGCACACAGCATTTTCTGCATGCACAAGATGAAATATTGTAAATATTATAAATTAGTGCTCAAATAAAATTTTAATGTGTGCTGATGTCAGGATTTGGACAAAATTCGGACATTTATGTTACTCCGTTGTTTTTTTGCTTGTGCAAGATTTCCCTCAGAAGTGTGTTCAGAAGTGTTCGTGTGTTTAGATTGCTCATTTGCTTTTACATGTAGTGTAAAAGTCCCGTAAGTCCCGTATCCTATGTCAGGATTGGCTATTGGAGCTGCTTTCAAGCATTCTGTGATTGGACCGTTTACAGCAACCATGAACATCTCAGTGTAAATGTAGCAGAAGAACCAAAGGGCACAATGATTCAAGTTAGTTAGGGAATATTTTCCCTGTGGATTATAGACTTTCCAGAAATACTGTAAGGCTTAACTTACTGTAGTGTATGTTTTTCAAAATATAGTTGCCTGTCATCATGAAATGCTAAGGTATTGTCTAAAACAAACATTTTTATTTATTTACTTTTTGCGGTCTCTAACAATTGAGGTTCTATATATTGTACATTTAATTTTACCCCAAACTATGACTTTGTTTTCTACTGTTTCTTCTCATGAATCAAATTTGCCATAATGGTTGTGGAGGAATGCATAAATAAAAAAATAAAAATAAAAAAGCCCTAACTGATAATTTCAAGATACCCCACAGCTTTGAAATGCAAACAAACATCTTTTCTAAATCATTATCAAGAATAGAATAGCTAGCATATGTTAATTTATGCAGTGTTAATAATAACCATAATATTTATAATACACAAGACTGTTGTCACAACTGACAGAGGCCATGAGAAATTTGGAGAGGACACTAAAGAAGGTGGACAAAATATCTTGTTTATTAAAGAAAATAATATTTCATGAAATGATGAAAAATTCTTAGTTATCTTTGTTTGCTGATCCATGGAAAACTATAATCTGGTCACATTTATTTGAATAAACTGCTCTCTCAGAATATCATGTAATGGAATAGATAGAATTCAAACTTAGTTCCCCAAAACTACACTATTATGTTACTCTTAAAGAGTTTTAGGCCTGGGGAAGCTCCACGGGGACACCATCGGTAAACATAACGACAGCCAGCAACCAGCCAGGCACAAGCACTAGAGATGTTCACATTTAGGCTTAAACCGAAAAACTCTCTGATATATATATATAAAATATGTATGTATGTATGTATGTATGTATATATATATATATATATATATATATATATATATATATATATATATATATATATGTATGTATATATATATATATATATATATATATATATATATATATATATGTATGTGTGTGTGTATATATATTGTTTTTTTTTCACTGTAAATAAAATATTTAAAAATAATTTTTCACATAGTTAAGCCTTTCAGTATTTCTGTTATGTGTAAAATCCACAGGGTAAATATCTCTTATGATGATAACTACAGTATATATAAAGTATGTACTGAACTTGGAGCATTGTGCTGCCTGTTGGCTCTTCTGCTACATTAACACTGAGATGTTCATTTTTGCTATAGCTACTTCAAATGTCTCAAAATGAATTCACCTTTGCAAGAAGATACATTGCTTTACAAAAGTGAGATTAAGCACCTGCCAAATAACTTTTCAACCTCAAGATATCATTTTGCGTGCGCAGAACATTTTTGTGCGCTCAAAATATCGCCATTGTGCATGTAAAATAACTTTTTGTGCGCTCAACATCATCTTGCATGCACATAGCGCATTTTTGCGCACTCAAAATATAATCTTGCATGCTCGAAATATAATTTTGTGTGCATATAATTGCGGCAAATACAGTATATAACTCCATAGAAAAGTGTCTATAATGGGTTTAGGCCAGTTCAATACCATTTGTGGAGTATCTGTAAGATAGAGAGTTACAGTATTGCAAGGTTTTATCATTACTGTGTCCTCGAGAAAAGCATGTAACCTGTGTGTATGCGGCTCTGTAGACAATTTTTCTGTGTTGATTTAATGGTCCAGTTCCTCTGAGGCATTAGAGAAACACACTCAGTAGAAAAAGACGCTGCGTTCAAAACATCCATCCATCCGTGTGACACTGATGGAGTTTGGCTTTGTAAATGCCAGGTGCAAGAGAACAAGAAACTGTCAACAGTGTGTCTGAAATCGTCTTCATACAGCTTCTTCTAGTGAAGCCAGTCATATTCAGAGCAAACAGGAAATTATGTCTCATGATTATCTATTAACCCAGTTTCAGAGTGAGATGTCATATTTACCATAATATAGCCATACAGCACACCGGATTATATATGGAGTACAAACTTACTTTTTGCCACATCTGCCAAGTGAATTGAGATTATTCACCAAATATTTATTTCCAGCCAGAAATTGTGTTTGTTTGTGTTTAATGGACAAAATAGTGGAGAGGTGACAGGAAACAGGTGATGACCACGCAATACTGTGCAACAATGTTGGAATGCACTCACTACTCATAGTCTGCATCTCCAGTGTTTGGCTTACCAAATGTTAATTATGTTCAACAATGTCCTGAATGTTTTATGTTAAGTCAATTTTACTTGGTGAATTCCATTTAGAACAGTCTATAGGTTTGCTCTATTGGTATTGCACTATTAATTTAATTGTTTTCAATAAATACGCCTGTATTCGCTACCATTGATTCATTGAATGTGTGTCATGTTCTGTTATTAATGTACAATGATCATAATGCAAGGCAAGCACGTTGCAGATAAATGCCCCTTTTTAGCAGAATTTAGTGTTGGGTTTGGCTGTTGAAATAGATTTAAGTATTTTAAATGGGTCGCATAAACACAAAGTGTTTTGACAGTTTTCAGATGGTTTCTTTCTTTTTAGTCTAGACAACTAGTCAACTCCCAAATTTACATTTAAAAGTCAGGGAAATTAGTCATTAGTCATTCTGTGGTGGAAGTGATGGTGATAAAAATGACATTTGTAATGTTTTTAAAAAACAAAAACAAATGCAGACTGCTTTGTATCCTAAATACACACAATTTGGTAATATTTTCACTTTTCCCGTAATTTGGTAAAATTACAGCTTGTTTGGCAATGACACCCAATAAAAAATACTCTATGATATATAACTTGAATTTTCTTTTGTTTTCTTCAAACAGAATTTTTTTCATACTTCATCTGAAGCATGCTCATCACTGACACATTTGTTTCATTGGTTTACAAGTACCTTAACTTTTGAAGGAAAAAAGTTCCTTTAAAAGGAAAATTGTTTGGTGTAGTGAAATGTGGGACAGTTACAATTTTAGAAATAATTTTCACACAATAAATATTAAAATGGTTTGTTTTCCACTTGTTTAGATGAGCATAGTTTTAATCATGCAATAATTTGTATTTTTATAATGGATTTTCAGAGTTTAACATTGAAAGTCTGGGTATGGGTCAAGGCTAAGATAGTTTACTACTTTAAACTATTTTAAACTTTAAACTTTACTAAGTTTATAGGGCTTAGTAAAAAGTCAAATTCATATGAAATATTTTTTAGCAATAAGAAAAGAGGTGAAACCTGTTAGTTTTAATACAAATTACCCCCTGGAAAAGACAGATACAGTGATTTTATTCCTCACAATTTTCTTTTAGGGGATTAATGTGAGGATTTTATTCAACATATGGGTTGCTACATGGAGTTCTAGAGAGAAACAACCCTACAGGCAACTAAGATAAACCTTTGAAGGTAAAATTGTGTTTAGGAAAGTAGTAGCACTAGTTGCCACAGATTTTCATTAGTAGACAGTTTGTTTTAAATTGCTCAGGCTACTTATATCAACGAATAGCAGATTATCATTCTTGCCACTTGACTTGTATTATGTACCATGTGCTATGTTGCAGTTAAAATTATCCTTCCAGCCAACTAGCAAGTAACTCTATTTTATGAACTCATCAAAGCCAATTTTGTACTTTGCATGTGTTCGTTTTGGACCCTGATTATGCAGTTTGCAGAGGTTCTAGTAGAGTTAATAATCTTTCCACCCTATATGTCACATTTCGAAGGACACCATGAGTGATCCTGCAGTGACTCTTGCTGTACATTCATCATCCCTGACTGTATGCTCTGCGGCCTTGTGTCTCAGATCATCAGCAGTGATCAACATGTCATGACTGAAACTTATACGCTTTCCCTTTTTCTGTCTTTCCCCTTTAGCTCCTTATGTAAGCACACTTTAGAAAACATCTGTTATGTCCCTATTCTTGCATGCTTGCGCACACATTACTTTTACAACCCCTTTTCATGTCACGTTATCTTTTTAAATATCTTTCTCATTAGACTTCGAGAAAGCCTCCGCTGTGCATTTAACATTATAGTAACCTGTTCCAAGTCAGATGGGACTCTGATGTCAATATGCACAAAGGCTGATACCTCATATCATTTTATACATGTTTCCACATGAATGATTGATTAGAGGCCATTTCCCAAAATAAAAGACTATATGTACACAGTCATTTAGCAATCACTGAAAGGCCAAAATTCAACTGGGATATATTTTTGCTCGGTTGCTACCTCTCATTCTCAATCTATTCATTAGCAGAACCTCAGAGACCACAAAACATTATCAGATTTACAGTTAAACACTTTTTTTTCCAGTCCATAACATGAACTACAAGAAAACTACAAACATTCTAAAATACAGTTTCAAGTATTTTCTTTTCTTCATTTTTACAATGGACGTTTATTGTCTTATTTTAATTAGGCCTATGAGCTTTAAGCTCTACAGCAACAAAATAGCACTATACAAGTGAGGTTCCAAATCAGTGTGACTTTCTTCTGTGGAACACAAAGGGAGACATTCATTTAATCTTTTTTCCATTCAATGTAAGTAAATGGTGACTGAGGTTGTCATTCCCTTATTCTCCTTTTATGTTCCATGGAAGAAAAAGGGTAATATGAGTTTGGAATTTCTTATTGTCGATAATGTCGACTAATCATTTCAGCCCTAGTGTTGAGAATTAGAAATCCTCTGTCCAGCTTAAGTAAAGCTGACAAGAGATTTTTAGTTGAATCAAGTTTAAGTTGCTTTGATTACATACATTTTTTGAGTAACATGAACATGGAAGAATTCAATAAAACAGACTATTATAGTGAAAGTAATTTGTTTTGTGTGTTTTCTTAGCTGATATTTTATTATGTTTTTTAGAATGGCTGGAATGCTTTATTGACCAAAGAGCATCCAAGACCAGAACTGTCCACTTTATAATATGACATAACACTTCGTCATATTCAATACAATAAGCAGCTTTTGTTTTGTCCTGACTTATCCTGACTTGTGCCAGATTCCAGTATTTCAGTCTGCAGAGCACGTACAATAAGCTCCAGACTCTCTCACTCGGTCAGCAAAGTCATACATTTCTTCCCACTACAGATAAAAGCAAAGCTGATTTCAGTTGTCCTCAGTGACCTAGCTGTGGTGAATATGAGGTGTTTAGAGAGGTGCTGGTGATATGAGTGGGGTTTAATCTGGTCAGAAGCATGTCCTTGTTGAAAGACAGAGCAGGTGTGTTTGTGTGGGTTACATAAACTCTCATTACACACATCTCACCTGACCATACGGCTCTTAACACTGCTTTTTATATTTACAGCCATCGTTTAAGAAAGCATTTAGTTTGGTCACTTCTAGTTTATTATTAGGCATAATTAGGTGCATTTATGCACTTTGCAAAAAAAAAAAAAAAAGAGTGAAGAGAGTCATATTATTACATAATCTATATTAGATTGCATCTCGTTTGTGGTTTGTCATTGCAGACCAAGGAATTTCCTGCAGTTAGCTCTGACAGATTTTGCAGATATAGGGAATGAGCAGAAATCTGACATTTGTTAGCTTACGTCGCGCCACGCTAGCCGTTTTTTCCCCGCTACGATTTTCAGGTGTGAGCTTCGTTAACGTGATCACCGGCCAGGCAGAGGGAGACGATGCACACATTAGTGTCTCAGAGCAGAGGTCGTTAATCACTTGACCGTTGGGACACAAAGATAAAACAGTCTGTTTTTATTGAATGTATTTTCTTACTCATTGAAAGCAAGCTTCGAGTGGATAAATACACAATCACACACTTTCACAGGGTAAAGTTCCCCTGGCTCATTTGGAGCATTTGTTTCAAAATCTTGTGCGGTTTCTCCCTTGGTTTGGTTGGTGTAGGAGTATGTAAACGCGGCAATTGCTCTCTGATCCGCACCAAAACAATCGGTCCGATTGTTGGAGAATAAATCTGCTTGTCACTGTAATTTGTGCTATTAGTTTTAGATGTGTTTCATCATGAAAACGTGGATGTAACAGATATTTTGGCTATATCCGACAATGAGAGCAGGTACTTTTTAATGCAGAAATAATGCAAAAGCAAATAATGATGGTTAAGAACAACCATAACGGAAATGTTACAGTTTTGGTCCATTTTCAAAACATAACTTTGTGAATGTAAATTGAACTTTGTGAAAGTGAACTGAACGATGAAGAAAATGCAACGTATCTGTTTCAAAATAAATCAAGCATGTTAAAGGTCTGAAAATGCCCTGAATCACACTATTGCAATAGTTTATTCTCACGCAGTGCTCATGGTGTTTTTTTCGGCGAGCTCCACGTGACAGAGATTAAGAGAGAGTATGTCTGTCACCACCCCACCATTTTGTATCTACAAGTGTGTCATACTTCTGACTGAAGGGAGTGAGATCTCAGCAAAACAGTCTGCATATGGCCAAAATCAAGTTTGGAGTCTGCTAGTGTGACGCTGGCTTAAAACAAAGTCTTATGGTGTTAATGCCTTGAAATGGAATAAACAGATGTTTTGATTAGTGTTTTTTGGCTTGTTTTCCAAAAGTAATATCTAAAACTCCTTTAAAACAACATACATTTACATTCATAGCTATACTGCAATAAACAAAATTGTTATTGGAGAATGCTGAATACAATTTATAATATTTTAATATTTTAAAATATCTAAAAACAGCCTACTTAAAACAAGATACATTTACCTGAGAAGCGACATATAAGATATTTAGACTTGCTTTTAGAGAATATGTGGAAAACAAGACAAAAGCTCTTGATTACAATATTTATTTATTTATTATTTGCAGTTAAGTTTTACTGAATTAAACTTAATAAAAAGTTTTTTTTTCTCCTTTGAATTCAGTGAATGTTATTTAGAGATATTTTTAAAAGATAATTTTGTCCTTGTTATTGTTAGTCTGCACATTTAATACAACCTTTTAAGTCTAGGCACAAGCTGAATATTTGGTTAAGGGCTATTGATTAATCGGTGCAATAATTAACCAAATAGTCGAATAATCTTTAGATTAGTCGATTATCAAAATAATCGTGAGTTGCAGCCCTAATGAATGGCTAACTTGTCTCTGCATATTTAGAAAGTATTTTATCACCAAAAATGTTCCTCACATCAGCTTTAAAATCTGATGTGTCATTCAATAGGTTACATTTCATGTCATGTCAAGGATGCCAAATGCCATCGGTTCTCCAGTGTCTTGTGACTGATCTCGATGTACCAAATGGGTAGATGCCAAAGCATGATTAAAATTTGGGGCGGGTTGTCCAGATATGTACAATAATTGACAAAACACAGCAGTGTTCTGTTCTTCATCACTTGTTAATTGATGCTAGTATATTCAGCTTGTGTGTGGCATGTAATAGGTTACAGTTGACTTACACCGTGAGGTCCAGAGTGAGTGTAATGAATGCATGTTTGTGAGTATGGGTAAACGGGTGTGTATGTTCATGTGTGGTGAGTATTGTATTTTTAATGATGCTGGCTGGCTGTGTCTCTGTACCGGTGTTGGTGGTAAGTGATAGGGCTGTTCTCCATGCCCTGTGTGTGCCCTGGACAAACTACACTTGTGTCCTGCAATTAAGCAGTTGGGAGATGGATAGATGTGAAGGAAGTAAGGGGTGGATAAATCAGCACTGCGAGTGAATTGATGAAAAGGAGATGGGGGGCTCATCAGAAGCTCATTCCTCAAATTATGTACACTGTGTACTACTTACCGGTAAATATACACTATTCAAGGGGTGGTATTTGGGTAGGATACTATCGAGGAGTAGCAGATGTGTTGAGTAACGGGAGATGCGTGCTTGCAGGTTTTGTGTAGAGGCTTTGCAGCTATGCTTATTTTTTTTTTTTTCTTTCCCCAAAGCATTTTATCCATGTGACTCCACTAAATCATGGCTTCTGTGGATTTAGAATGCCTCATTAGTGTTACATTAAAGAATTGCCTTTTGATCTGTTCTGTGTGGTTTATAGGAGTGGTTTATTTAACTTTTTGACCTCCTTGAGAGAAAATGGGATCATGTAAATTTTATGGAGAATAATGGCAGGCTATTTGGAAACAAACACCATTTTTTTCTTGCATTTTGTGTAATAGTTCAGGGATTTCTTTAAAAAAAACATTCTTATGTATCAGAATGTAAATGTTGATATGTGGTTAATTATTTGTTACATCACCTATTAGCTGTTTATATGTATGAATATTGCAATGTACTGCATAAAACCTAATGATTAAAAGATTGCTGAAGTTGTATCCATTGTTTTGGGAAATCGTCCCTTTCTCGACTTTCACAAAAATGCCCATGAAGACATTTCTCAGGCTGGGTTGGTTTAGTAATGTTTTGTACTCTGCAAGGGCAAAGCAGACAGCTTTATCAATAGAGGGAGAGGTACATTTCCTGTTTTAGGAACACCAATCTCACTGGGTATTATTAGCAGTAAAGGCTCTTGAAATAGCACAGAGTGGCACTCCTCAGAGATATGCTGCTAAACTCTATTAATGCCACATCCTGCATTAGGGATCGCCCTGTTTTTAGTAAGTTACTACTGTATGATCGATGCTGCAAAACATGTATTATTTTTCAGAGGTTGTTCATTTTGAAACAGTTGCTTACACAATGTTGGATGTTTACATACTTCTGCAAAATTATAGTTTCAGTAAATGGCCAGACATATGCAAATAAAGCAAGATGAGCCACCCTGTCAAAACCCAGATTAAGGCCAGTACAAATGTAGCTCTGTAAATTATCATTTCAGTAATGTTGGTGGGGGGTGGGTAATTTAAAAGTTCTTGCATTGGCAAAGTCACCATAAGATCTCTGAAATGAGAGGGGTGCCAGGTTGTTCAGACTATCCTTAGGCTTTACTGCTCTCAGTTAGTTTTAGCAAATCGTTAAACATTAAAGTGGAGATTTAGAGTAAAAAGATAATAAATATTGTTTTGTTTCTCACCCACACCTATTAAATTGCTTCTGAAGACATGGATTTAAATACAGGAGTCATTTGATTACTTTAATGTTTCCTTTATGTGATCTTTGGAGCTACAACAGTCTGATCACCATTCACTTCCACTGTGTGGAGCTCCAGAGCTGAAATATTCTTCTAAAAATGATGAAGAAAGAAAGTCATGCACATCTGGGATGGCATGAGGGTGAGTAAATTATGAGAATTTTCATTTTTGGCTGAACTATCCCTTTAAAATTCCATCATCATTTACCTACTTCAAGTTGTTCCAAATCTGCACAACTTGTTTTGTTCTGTGGAACGCCAAAAGGAGATGTAAGCCTCAGTGACCTTTTATGGTAAATGGTCTGTACTTATATAGCGCCTTTTTAACCTTCATGGTATTCAAAGCCCTTTACACTGTGACTCATTCACCCATTCACACACACAATCATACACCAATGGTGGCAGAGCTGCCATGCAAGGCGCTAGCCTGCCATTGGGAGCAACTTGGGGTTCAGTGTCTTGCCCAAGGACACTTCGGCATGTGGACTGTGATTCGAACCACCAAGTGGCCGAGCCGCTCTACCAACTGAGCCACAGCCGCCCAATATTTAACTTTTACTTTCATTGTATGGTATTGAGATGCAATAAAATTAATTAGTGTAACTAACATCACTTTGAGTTGCACGTATTAATACATTTGTATTTGGAACAAAAAGAGTATCATTGTTGGGTAAGAGGGGTTAAAGTAAAGTAAATATTTAGCTTTTTGTCTTTAATTTTGCTTGAATTCCTTCCTCTCTAATGATTTACTTAATTTCAAATGGCCTAAAGATTCTTGCTGCAGCATTTAACTGAACCTGCTTTTCTGCTCTTTACACACAGTTCTGAAATACACACACACACACACACACACACACACAGAGCTGAAATACATGTTTTTCTGGTATGGCGCTGGGCGAATGGATTACATACCAGAAATGACCACTTGCTTTGCAACTATTTCCCATTGACCTCACTATTTAAAATCATGTGTGTCTGCAGTCAGGCATTATTGTTTTGCAATGAATGAACTAATGTTTGTTGACTTATTCATGTCAAGGGTGTTTGTTGTTTGGCTCATGATTCTGTCTGTTTTTCATTGCCAGGTACAAGCCTTTCTTTCCCTTCCAAGTGCAGCCACCACTCGCATCATCATGTGACTTGGACCTCTCCATCAGAGACACCCTATTGGTGGAGGGACGTCTACGTGTCACACTTGTTGAATGTAGCAGGTAATGCAGCAGCTGGCTCCTGTTGGTGTGTGACAGAATCAACCTTTTCCTTTGAATCTTTTCTGTTTTGGCAAAGAACATGATGAGTCAGGCCTTAAAATGAAGTACTTTAGCCCTTTTGGCACTCTGTGCATCGGTGTGCTGTTGTAGTTTTATAGCAATTTGCTCTGTGTCTCCTGTGCTGTTTTCAGTGTCAATATGGATCAGGCATATTAAATTACAATGAACCAGCATGAACTGTTAGCCTGTTTTCAACAGGTGTGTACATATACACACCTACCACAGACATTAGTGCATTGTTTGTGCATTCTTTTGTGTGTTACGCACAGAGTTTATTCAAATGTACTCAAGTCTTAGGTGGTACATATAAAATCCAGTATAGTTTAGTGACATTCATGTAAAGAATCAGGCAATAGAGAGAGACCTCTGTTCTGTGTTGTACAATTTCCTTTTTTCTTATGCATTTAAGACATAAAACTCTCAAATAGACGAACACATCCTTCTGATACACACCCTTTGAGCCAATTAAATTTTAAATGGCCTGGCTGCAAGCTGCTGTTTTGAGAATACACAGATACACAGAGCAACAAAAGCTGCTTTTGTCTCACCATTGTGTGTCTATTGTGTTTGTATCTGATTAGTAACAGAGTAGAATAGTGTATGTAAAGGGCTTGTTATTAATAATGTAGAGACTCTGACAATCACATACCAAACTAATCTGTATATATTCCATATACACTGGATCTTAACATATGCCAAGTTGATCAGAGATTCCTGTAAACATGCTGAAGGAACAGTCATCTAGGTCCAGGGTGTGTTTGCACTTTGCTGTTTATATTGCATATGTACTGAAGCCTTTCAACCACCAGAGGGCAACAGTGGACTTAAGATGAATTAGTATTTAGAATTACTGGTAGGGATGTGATGGAAGAACTGTATATTTAGTATTTTCCTTTTTTGGCAGTGGAAATTGTCATATTTGTATAAATATACACGGAAGACTTGATTTATTCAGTCAAATTGTGGAATCAAAGACAATTGGAAAAAACAGATTATGTTTTTTCTTCTTCCTGATTTTTCTAAAACATATTGCGGCGATTAGACGATTCGTAATAGCTGTTCTTTATTATTATTATTTTTACAGCCCTAATATTTATTTGCAATGTACTATGTTGTAAAATAAATAGAATTTACTTTGTTTATTGTATATACAGATTATTTCATGTTTAGCCAGCAGAGGGCAGCAGTAGCTTAAGTTTTTTATGAGGTAAAACTGTTTTATTGTATCACAACACTATGTCTGGTTTTCATTTATATAATACAGTTTCAGTCATGATATATATTCAAATATGATTTTATATATATATACACACACACACACACACACACACACCTGTGATCAAAAGTTTGGAATAATGTACAGATTTTGGTCTTATGGAAAGAAATTGGTACTTTTAATCACCAAAGTGGCATTCAACTGATCACAATATACAAGATTTGCAGATTTGATAAAACAATTTTTTTCAAATAGTGATGGTGCTGTTTTGGTGGTGAATGTCCTGACTATATTTTGTGATCAGTTGAATGTCACTTTTGTGAATTAAAGTACCAATGTCCTTCCAAAACGGCAGAATCTGAACATTATTCCAGACTTTTGGCCACCAGTGTATATTAGATTGAGTATGCAATATCTCATTACTGGTGTTCTCTCTCTCTCTCTCTGTAGGTTGTTTATCCTGGGCTCGTATGAAAGAGAGACGTATGTTCACTGCACCTTAGAACTCAGTGCTGAGGAATGGCGAGAGAAAACCCGCAGCTCCATAAAAGTGGTAAATGATACATGCTTTCTCTGCCTGTGGGCGCTGCAGTTCAGTGTTTTTTCACAGAACTGGTTTTTCACAGTTTTTTCACACATATACAAACACTTATATTGCATGTTTTCACATAGTGAAAATCACTGGAAGGGTCAAAGCTGTAGGTTGAGGAAGTATAGATGAATGACTGACAACATCCCTTAAAGTGACACAATTCAAACGTAGACATCAGTGAACGTACATTTTGAGTCATAATTGAATTATATTCTTCAATGTAAGAAATTACTTTGTGATTAATGTTAAGGCGCAGTCACACATACCTTTGCACGGTGAAATTCTATGGGCAAAACACTGTCATCTCAATGGGAATCCACTGTATCTTAAATTTTGCGCAATTAATTTCTGTTGTGCAAGGTTTTTCTCTATGCGGATTTCTTGTCGTGTTCAAGTTTGGTGAACTTTGACAGACAAAATTGTTGTGTTGACCAATAGGAAGTTGTTTGGTTTGGCAGTGTCCTCTGTGTGGGTGGTGCTTCTAACACTGAAAATTCACAATGGACAAAGATATAATTTTAGAGGTCAGTTTCTTTTTAACTTCACTCTCCCATTGTATGAAGCACATCATAAAAAGAGTCTTTTTTTTATTTATTGTTATCATTTCAGTAATGTTGGGGGGGGGTGTTTAGATGGATATGTAATTTCCCCTTTCTTTTTTAACACAAAAATTATTTGAATCAAACAATAAATTAGTACAAAATAAATGCATACAAACAAAAGGAATTATACATTTATAATTTACAAGTTCTCGCATTGGCAACGTCACCATAAGATCTCTGAAATGAGAGGGGTGCCTGATTGTTCAGTCTATCCTGACGCTTTACTGCTCTCAGGTAGTTTAAGCAAATCATATCTTGTTAACTGACATTTGCATAGAATAAATAATAAACATAAAATATTAATAAACTAATTATATTTAAGATTTATTATTTATTTAATTATTTATAAAATCAAATTCTTACAAGTCATGCAACAGATTTTTGCATATTCACGCGCATAAATTGCTCTCTTCCAGTTTTTGTATCTCTCCTCTCTATTAAAATAAATCAAATTCAAGAATGTTTTTTATGTCCATATATATATTTTATCTCACAATCTCTTTGTTTTTTTGTTTTTTTTAGGTTTTGACATATTAGGCCTTTTTTTTTTACATTGTCTTACATTGTCATGAATGTAAAGTATGGTAATTATTGCCAAGAAAAGCTTTAACATTTATCTGAAAAATGTCTAAATTACAAAAGATTGCAATCAAAGTAAATGACCTCAAGCTCCGGTAGATCCAGAATGATCTCACAGTGAAATCAGTAATCTAAAACCGGCTTACCTAAATGCGAGACACTGCCCCCAGTGTACAAAGGGATAAGTGTTGTTTGTCGTATGGGCACATGTGAGCAGATTTAGGTATGGGCTACATTGTCTGTGGCATGGGGCGTATTTTATAAAGTGTACCCCCAACCTAACCATTAGTGGAGTAAAAATGTAATGTTAGAGAGAAAAATGCAATCTCTTAATCACGCTCGTCACTGGTTATGCGGACGAGATGAATGCCTGGTTTCAACGCAGGGTCAGGACCCAGGTCTCCTATGCTGCTGATGCAACATGTTTCCAGTCGCGCCACAAAGGAGCCGAGGCAAACATTTCTGATAGGAGAAGCCTCTTGTCAGTATGTCGACATAATGTAGCCTGATCCTAGGGTACTGGAACTATCGGAAACAACATGCAAACTTCCTGTGTGATCATTTTGCTTGATGATAGATATAATATATATGTAATGTCAGACAATATAGCATAGTAGATAGGGAGAGATGAAAGTAGAGAAATGAGAGAGAGAGACACACGCTGTC
Source organism: Xyrauchen texanus (assembly GCF_025860055.1). Taxonomy (NCBI): domain Eukaryota; kingdom Metazoa; phylum Chordata; class Actinopteri; order Cypriniformes; family Catostomidae; genus Xyrauchen; species Xyrauchen texanus. Next base: position 14,910,731 of record NC_068297.1, on the reverse strand, counting down.
GACTGGTCCTCAGCCACTCCTCCATCTCCCAGCGGACGGCAATGATTCTTCTGGCTCGTGGTGGATGGCAGCGGCAAGGACTCCATGACAGTGCATCCTTCCTCCTTCCCGGGTTTTGGCACCAGTGTAACAATTCAGGGATGGGAAAGGAGGAAGCTGGGTCCAGCTTGACAACATGTAGACATTTATTTCTTAAACATAACATAAAACAACTTCATGCTGCTTCCCCGCAGACACGGCGAACACACACACACACACACACACACACACAGATCTGTGTCTCTCTCACTCCCCGTTTGACACTGTCTTCTCTCCTTAAATGCTCCTGCAAAACCCTTACTGGAGCGCAAGACCAGTGTGGCACACAGGTGAAACTCTTTCACCACTTATCTTCCCAGCCTCGCTCTGCCCAGACTAGGGCTGGGTATCGTTCAAAAAATGTCGCTATCGTTACAGATATCTTAACTTCAATACTGGTTCCTAAACTATACTTTTTTCGATACCAATTTTATGAAATCCGTTTTAACAAGATTACAAACATTACCTCAAAAAACTTTAGTTTTATTTTTTTTAGTTTGTTGACTTTTTTACAGACTCAAAGACTGAGCCTTCTGGTCTCCTGAGCCTTCTGGCAGGCTAGCGCCAGGGTCAGCATGGGCAGAGGCTATAACATTAATGTGAAGAGGAAAAATAAAAACAAGAAAGCTAAACCGTTAATTCAGCCAACCCGAAGGATAAGTACGGTTTAACAAGATAACTAGATTCATGTGAGTTAAACTTGATCAGCTACTGTCAGCTGTAAAGCATTTTTAGCATCGATTTAGCTAGCTATTTATAGCCATACATCCAAACAATATCTAACGTTACGTAGGTCCCAGTTTATAGGACTATGTCACCGTACACAGAAACGTTAATTTAACAAGTACACAAGCATGTACCACTACAAGTTAGCCGATTTTGTTTGTTTGCTAAATGTTAACCTACCTGTCGGAGTCCCAGTCATAGCACCGCTGCATTAATCAGTAGTTTTGGAGGAGGACTCGTGTGGTGGGCATGGTTAAGGAAGCTGTGTTGTAGGAGGACTCTGAGAGGAGGACTGCACCGGCTCGGTCTTCTTGCAGTCGATTTAAGTTTATTCCGTGCACTGTAAAGTGCTTCATCAGATTTGTTGTGTTGCCGGTCTTGGCAGAAATGATCTTGTCGCAAATATTGAATCACGCGCTGTTGGCATCGAGCCTGGTGAAATGTAGCCACACTTTTGATCTTTTCCACATCTTTTAGATCTATGGGTGTTGGGACACATACACACTACCGCTTCACGTGTGAGCCACGTCTCTGGGCGTAACCGGTGTAAACTAGTGTTTTTCCTTGATGCCTAAACACAGCCTATCACCAGTACTTTTACATTTGGGCACATCTAGCCTGCTACATGCTTTTCACTGATGTTTACGAAATTAACCCCTTAGGTATCGAAATTTGGTACTGAATGACAAGACATTTTTTGATACTCGATAGTTGAGAGGCAATTCGGTCGGTGCCTAAAATGTATCGAACTCGATACCCAGCCCTAGCCAAGACGCCACTCAGCCCCGCCCTGCGGTCTATTATTTGTCTTTTATAACAAATAATAAAGTATAAAAACTTTTATTTAGAATGTGTTTCTTTGTTGCTTGCAATTATTCTTTTAAGTATATTTTTTTCGCAACACTGCTTATCATTTTACAGCAGAGGTTCTTGACTTGGGGTGAAAGGTTCCTGGAAAGACACAGTTTGTGTTTCATTTTCTCGAAGAAGAAAAATGATGACCTCTAACGTGAGTGGCTGGACTTTTTTTTTAGTGATTATTATAGGCATTGGTAAATTGTGTTCAGTTGATATCATATGGTCAATGATAATGCTGTTAAACCCATAAATAATCACATAAAGGCAGGTGAATACACAATACAAATGGGGAAAGAAGAAAAAGCCTGCTTGTAGCTTGCAAATGTGTAATATCTTTTGTAAGTATTGTTAAGTTACAGTCTTGGATTTACTAGAAGTTAATCCAATGATTAACTGTCAATGTGCTCAACAGAGAATTGCTGGACGTCCTCCTGCTGGTGTGAACTGAATATTTTTTTACACTAAAGCTTCATGTCAAACCATTTTTATTGACCTCTTGGACTGTTAAATTCACAAAAGAACCTCTGATGACAGCAAAAGCATGTGATGACTGTAAGTTCCTCACTTGTCAGAACGAATATGCGAGTGCTTGCTAAATCAATATTTTACTATGTGCTTGCCATTTAAATTATTATTTTTATTACTGTTCACATAAATGTGAAAAGCTTCCTATACTCATTCAATAGCGAGTCTGAGGCCTTCCTTATATGGCGTTTTCATGGGCGTGGATTATGAAAATCTGAACAGATTTTAAAATATTAAGCATCACACACTAACCGACTTTGAAAATCATTACAGACTAAACCTGGGCATCACACGACAAATGACTGGGGTTCATACACTACCAGACTCTTTCAAGTCAATCTGATTACAATCTCATGTGGAAACAGTGTAATATAAATTTTCATGTAATATTTACCTTATTTTTTGCCAATGTGTGAACGGCTTGTAACACAACTTTAAAAAATGTGCCCTTCCACGACTTCCTAAGTTGCCTATTAAAACCTGTAGAATGATTTTCATGCGAAGGGAGCAGGTCGCTTTTGCCAGGAAAATCCAAAGGATGTGAGGTTTAGGCGCTCTCCCGAGAGCCTTGCCTCAGTGCGTCTCTTCCGCTATTCAACAGCGACAACAATGTACTATGTAACGTTATTTTAGAGATGGAATCCAGCAAACGTCCGGCTCCCAGCACAATACTGACTCCTACACCAAAAAAATACAAATAAATTTGAATCTGCTGAATCCTGTCTGGCTAAGCAGGAACGTGATCGTGGTCGAGCGAAAACTAGAGTGAACATCGGCAGGGTATTTAATTTTCCTTCGATCGGTTTTGGGGATCAAAACCGACCCTGAATTGGCGTTCTTCTTATTGGACAGGTAAGTTTACTAATCTGCGAAGCGTGTAAATATAGTGCCTTAATGATTGATCTAAGCTAAACTAAAATAACACATTAAATGAATGCTAGACAATGTTCAAGATAATGCAAAAGAGTGTAACGTAACTTGGTTATACAGAAAATAATTACATTCTGTTATTATAAAACAACAGCGCATCGATATATCAAAATGACAGTTGTGTTTTATAAACAGCTACTGTCATCTTCCACCAAATTTAGCTAACAGCTATTGATAAAGCGTGCTAGCTAGCTAATGCAGACATAGGCTATCGTATAAATACAGTCAATGTATCTTATTAAGAAAAGAGATTACTTCAAACTACAATCTCGCATAGTCAGACCTATATCCACACTTTAGCCCTGTTCCAGCACTGGAGTCAAATATAATATACAGTCTCAAAGTTTGTAGTAAAACAATCACAACTGTATAATTTAAATTATGCTGCCTCATCTGTCAGCATGATGCCGGTGAATCATGTTGTCTCTTTGTACATTACATCATTGTTTTGGTCAATGCTCGCATCTCTATGGAGTGTGTGCACGAGCAGCAGGTAGCTGGCTGCAGTTCACTTAACGGCCACAGGTGTCATTAATAACAAGGGTTTCTGAATCTTAAATACCGCTCCATTAACAACAGAATTAAGCTACAAAAAGATAAAGTTTTCAAAAGCAGTACTTTTAACCCCCTTTTCTTTTTCACAATAGCAACACTGCCGCGTCTAGCATCCGTGAAACATGAATGCCACAAGTTTAGTCTGTTTTATGATCACTGTTTTTGAGCAAAGAGAATATCCACAAGAAATGTATTATCATACGACAATTTTTAGTTAGCTGCCGTTGACATAATCGCTGTGGTTTTTTTTATGCGCGTATAAATGACTGTTGAAATCAGAGTGTACTTAAAAGAAAATACAGATGAGAAAGACGCATACCTCTGTAAGTGCGATTTACACCAGGAGAAGACCGACACATAGCACACACACCATTGATCGCGTCTTTTAACAACTAGTTGTTCAGTTCGGTTCCATACACACCGCGTGGAATTTTTTAAAATGCGGTTGTCACTACCTGAAATGTTTGTGAGTTAATTCGGTTGTAGAATGCGGTTGTCACTCCCATATTTTATCAGCTTGTGTGTGTAAAGAACAGGATTAAGCACTTAAAGGTAATCTGGCATCCTAATTTATCTGCAGTTTGTACATGGCCGTTGTTTAGTTTAGTTGTTAATTGTTCAGCAGCGAGATCCTTTAACAGCGTGTTGAGTAAAATAAACTATCAAAAAACATTCAAATCTAATCACGCATCGCACAGAGGAGTTAAAGCCATACGAGTCCTCTCTAGTTAACTTGTGCTCGTTTAAAAGTTCTGTTTACAGAAATGCTTTTGTTAAAGAGACAGCACCAGTTTTAGCATGTGTTCAACAAATCAATATTAATACCTGTACTTGTAAATAGTAACAATTCTGCAATTTAACAATGAATATGTAACATAAATAATATATGAAATATAATATCTTATTTATTGATCGAATACCTTTTATTTGTTTGTTTTTAAAAAGTCAAAATATGACAAATGATGGAAAAAGTAATCAAAAATAATTATTAAAATGAATATTTTCCTTATGAACCTAGTTAAGAGGTCCCTGTATAATTAACATTAGCATTAACTAGGAGATCATTTCTTTTATATTTAAGAAAAGGGACATTATAACTGAAATAAACCCATATGAATCGATATTTAATCAAATCAAATCGGAATCAAATTGAATCTAGAAATTTGTATCAATACCCAGCACTAAATAATACATCTGAAATGAACAGCTGAACTGAAGCTAGATTAGTTCTCTGTGTATTTTTGCATGCTGCTGTGGACTTGAAGCACAATGAGGCTGCCTGTGATGTGAAATGGCCTTAAGCCAGCTGTGTGTGTGATCTGATCAACGGAACAGGCATGCATCACCACTGACACGGCATGTTCTTGATGACTCTACATCGACTTAAGGGTTCACATTTATGGCATTAACAAATCACATGACCAGTGTCATGAAGTGTGTAGGAGAACCTGTATTACAGAGTGTGTGTATGCATGCATAAGTGTGTTTTTGCGTTGTTGCCCAGATGTGCGTGCCAATTGCAATTATGATTATTTAAAATACAGAGTTGTGTGTGCAGATGCACAGTGGTTGCTGTGCGTGTTTTCCGTATGTTTATCAGCTTCTCCCAGGCTCGCAGATTTCGAGACGTCAGCAGGGATTCTAACACAGGATTAGTACCGATATCATCTGGAAAAGGTCATTGTCTTTCTCTCCTTCTCTTGCTCTCTCGCTCTCATTTTCTTCCTCATTTTCATCTCTTTCTCCCTCGATTCATAGGAACTTTCTGTCTGCTTGTTGTTTTTATTTTTCTTATTTCCTCTAATACATTTCTCATATCATAAACAAATTTGTACATTTTCTACAATTTCAGCACTGTGTTTTGCATATTTTGCAAACCGGCTGAAAAAAAAAAAACCATGGTAAAACCATCTTGTACCTTGTGTAAGAGGTTTTTGTGTGCATGCTGTGGTGTTGTTTCAACACAAGTAATTTAAATGTTGAAGTGTGGTTTTCTTAGTCTACGAATCTGGTGCAGAGAGTCTAACACTGTTATCAGTAATAACTAAGTGATACTGATCCTCTGGGTTCTTTTCATTTGTTCTTATCACCTATCGGTCCAGCCGTTCTCTCCGCCGACCTTCACATCCTTGCAGTTCACACACCCACCAATATCCATTTCCAGCCTACATCAAAAGTCTCAAACAGTAATCTGAGGTCAGGTTGGGCTTGGTATGAACAAAGTTTCCTTCCCTTTTGACAGAGGAAGACTCTTGCAAACATACACATTCAAGAAACATACACTTGGGGGGCCTGGGTTGCTCAGTGAGTACTGATGCTGACTACCACACCTGGAGTCCTGAGTTCAAATCCAGGGCATGCTGAGTGACTCCAGCCAGGTCTCCAAAACAACCAAATTGGCCCAGTTGCTAGGGAAGTTAGAGTCACATGGGGTAACCTCCTCATGGTCGCTATAATGTGGTTTTTGCTCTCGGTGGGGTGCATTGTAAGTTGTTCGTGGAGTCACTATGCCACCACGAGGACTTGGAGCACATTGGGAATTCTCCAAAACCATGGAAGGCTCCTCATTAATGTTACAAGGTCAATCTTGGACTAGGACTTTCTAAAAACTGGAAACATGGAATTGGATTGCTGATGATGTCATAACATTGAAGCCAATGCGCTACCATATTGCTCTGCCCAAACAGTTCAGTGTGCTTAATGATTTAATAGAATAGCATAACATTTCATGAGTAAACATTAGTTATAAAATGTTTTTAATTGTAAATCCCTACAACGCAAACGTCCTACACATGTAATTATTTATTTATTTATTTAAAGATGGGAAGTTTTCCTGTTTCTTGAAAGCCAGAGCGAGTTAGATGTCTACGTGGCCACGTTCACACAGCAGCATACTACAGTCCTCAGTCCTGTTTTGAGTGCTTAATACGATAATGTTCACACACTGGATGATTATATACAGGTGTGACAACCACATTCTATAACTGATCTAACATCCGCAAATTTTCATGTCTCACAACCGCATTCTCAGCAAACCTGTGCTGTGTCTACAGAACCGTACTGGACACCTAATTGTTAGTAACACCATATACAGTGAGAGACACACTGTACACGCGTGTGTTTTATGTGGGATTTCGTTAATTCACGGAGATGAAGATCCAACTGCTGTTTTCCACTGGAGCTTCTCGCGGGCAGGAGCCGCGCAGCACAAAAGCTGTCCTCGGTAAAAAAGCATTTAAAGCCGCTGTCGGTTAACTATGATGTGAAGGATGAACTTGCTTGTTTAATAACGCGCCGTGAATTGTAATAAGACATATTGTTATGGACGTCGCCATCTAGTGACATTAAACATAATTGTCACTAGAGGGTGAAATGCGAGCGTTGTATCCGCAGGTATCACTCATTGATGCTCAATGACAGTTTGGGGACACCAAAATGGGCATGTGAACACTTCTGGTGGCTTCATCTACTAGTTTACCATTGTGTCAGCAATCCAGTTATATATATCAGTGGTCGTGACCGACCAGTTGAGAAACCGTTCCCAGGAAAACAAACAAAATTATTGATGATGTCATCTTTCACTCATGGGTACATTTTTGTCCAATGCAATGCCCTCTAGAATGAGAATGTTCCTCCTGCCCATAATAAAACCTACTTTTGACTCTCAATAGCAAGTAACAAATCATGGTTCATAGCTGTGATGTGCATTAGAGGTGACTGGCTATTTAAAAAAAAAAAAAGGGTCAAACTCTTCAAATGACCTTTTCCAAATTAAAAACAATAATGTATAGGAAATTTTTCAACAAGGTAAAAATGTGCCATTTCATGGGGTCTTTTAACACCTGACTACATTTTGTCAACCAAGACATGTTCATTTACGAAGTAGACACAACTTTTGTTTCTATGTAATTGTCAACCTGTACGGAGGCTTTTGCTCTGATTGTCATGTTTTTTGTTGTTGTTGTTGTTGTTGTTTTTTATACTACGGCCAAATCTTCTGTATTATTGTTATTGTAGATCCAAAATACATTAAAAATAAGACTGCTGTGAGATCTCTCTTCTAAATGCAGTCTGTATGAGGTCCGTACAATAAAAAAAAATATCACAAAGCGCTGCAGGAGCTGCATGTGCGGTGCTTGTTTGTGTGAGCACATATATGTGAGTGTGTGTTATGGAAATCTAGCCCTTCCACTATTATCTCTCCATCAGCGTTGTTTACAGGGTCATGACATTATTAAAACATGTTTGCCTCATCACTTTTTTCTAGTTTTTATTTTCATAAATTTGATTAAAATGTAGTTGCCATTCCTGTCATTTGAATGTCTAATTGTCTTGTATGTGTTATTTGAAGTTCTGTTATGTTCAGTAGCAGCTTATGTGGCATGTTTGTGTTTCATTTTAGATGTGTGCTGTTAAGTATACACTTAATTTTGCCTTCAATTTGTGGTGTTTGGGATACATAGCTGATGTGTTTGTATTTCCATTTTCCCACCAAGATTTCAATCTAATTAAACCAAAGAGAAACAACCTTATATATACCTGCTTTTTCAGGATATCAAGGTCCTATTCATTTTGGCTTATTCAGATAGAGAGAGATCTCATAATGGCTGGTCTTATCACTGTCATCTCTCTTGTGTGTTCATATGAGTTGGCAGCACTGAGGACTGGCATCATTTTGGCCCTTGGGCATGGCATTCTGAGACTTCAGTTCAGTACAGTTAAATTTGTGTGCTGTGCGTGTTGTCTCAGCATATTATGAGGATGTTTTGATGGAGAGTTAGATCACAGGTAGACTGCTGGTAAAAATGCTTATATTTAGCTTTCTTTTCTAATTAAATAGTTTCTTCACATATTGAGCTAAAAGGTTTATAGAGAAATGTTGGCTACACAAATTTCTGAATTATTTAGTATTTGGCATGTCCCCTTTTGATTTAATGTCAGCATGTACTCAAGCTGGCATGAACAGAACCTGATGATTCATGTTATCACAGCATGATTTGTCATTGTTCTAAAGAGCATCTTGTGTGCTTCAATGGAATAAAGGAATCTTCTCTTTTTTTCCACTTTTTTTTAAAGGAGGAACGAGCCAGAAATTGATTTTTGTGGTAATCAACATTATGCCACAAATGCTGTCAATTTAGCCAAAATTGTATTGAACCCGGAACATTCCTTTAAACGCCCAGCCTCCCCCTCCTCCACAATAGAAAAAGATGGGTGGTGATTGGTTTGCAGTGTCTGACGCACATAAACACACAAGCAGGCTTTTGATGTATTTGAAAGATGTGGAAAGTCATGACAAATTATGGAAATGTCATAACTGGCATATAATGCATGCTGGAAAAAACAGGATAATTTCTAATTTCTAATATTAATCAATATTTTCTGGAGGTGAACAATTTGATGGATTTTTATAAGCAAGCATTAACCAAGATTAACAAATGCTATTTAAAAAAAACATTTCAGTTGGTTCATGATGGCAAATGCATTAACTTATGTTAAAGGAATAGTTCACCCAAAGATGTGAATTCTCTCATGATTTACTCACCCTCATGCCATCCCAGATGTGTATGACTTTCTTTCTTCTGCTGATCACAAATTAAGATTTTTGGAAGAATATCTTTGCTTATTTTAACCACTGGAGTCGTATGGATTACTTTATGTTGCCTTTATACATTCATATACATTTGGTCACCATTCACTTGCATTGTGAGGACCAACAGAGCCGAAATATTCTTCTAAAAATCATTTGTGTTCAGTAGAAGACAAAGTTATACACATCTGGGATGGCTTGAGTGAATGATGAAAGAATTGTTATGTTTGAGTGAACAATAGTAGATTCATAAAGATCTTTCACCAAGAATAAAAAATGCTTTAAGATGTGTTCCTTGTTAGTTCATGTTGACTAATGCATTAACTAAATGTATCCTATTAAACTTTAGTGTAAAGTGTTACCTGGACAGTTTTCTGATTATCAAATTTTTTTCTTTACATGCTTTAAACACAAACACGTTTTCTGCAGCAATGAAGAGCCATATTAATATATAAATTAACATTATCCATTAGAACAGCCTTTTGTTAAACCATATATAGAGAAATTCCCTTGGGTTTCACCAGTCCTATTAGTTAACCAGTTGGGTATCAGCACTTAAAGATTTCCAGCCAATTGGCTGCTTCTACGTCGGAGCGAATGGGGTCAGGGCCGAGTGACTATAACTTGGTTCTGAAGTATGTATTGCCTGCAGTCACCTGCTGGTGTATTTTTAGTTGATTGTTGTTTATACCGGAGTGTCTGACAGGCCAGCTGTTCTTTCTCTGTGCTGTTACGATTTGATGCAGTCTGAAGTATATTGCTGCTAAATCTCATTTTTATACAGTTTATTGCTGCTCTCTGCTTGCTAAAGCACTTCTCCTGGAAATAAAAGGATTTGAGAGAGAATGAGAGCGCTGCAAACAGACATCAGTATCAGAGAGGACAATATGGTCCAAACATTGTACGTACAAAGGTTCTTGCCATTAAACAGACTTATGCTAATGTTCAGTTTTCCTTTCTTGCATTATTTGCTAATGTAAAAAACCTGCGCGTAATAAGACTAGACATGTATATTTAAATAAATATCAGTTTTTATGGTAATAATTTTTTTATTTAAACATCAAATCTTTGGCCATTTTCTAAGCAGAAGTTGATGTTTGCTTCGAATACCCTGATCCCCAAAAAAATATTTGTACTCTTAAGCCAGAGTTAAAAAAGCATGATGCGTATGACTATTAATTGCTTGCAGTCACATTCGGATCTGGGTTTTCAATAGCCAGTATCCCCTTTCTTTCAGAGTCCCCTTATTTTGCTCTTTGAAGCAAAATGTCACCTGTTGAATATAGAGCTTCAGTGGAGAGTGCTATAAAGCCATGAATCTTTTGGCAGTATCAGACAGCTGCCAATTGTCGAATGTTGGGACATTTGAAAGTCCACTTTTAAGTAAATGGCTCAGTTTAAGCTGAGAGAATGAAAATGACAAACAAAATGCCAGAGTGATAAGAGCTCGTGGATGGCCTTTGAGTGCTGATAGGAGAGACTCTTCATTCTCCCATTTTTCATGCAGTCTCTCGTTTTACCTTTTCTCCCGAGTACATGGAGGTTAAGCTGGGGGCGGGACTATGTAGATGAGCTGACAGATCCTAAGCGGGTGAATAACAATGAAGGCGCTAAAAACGGAACCGGCTCGGACAGATGTTAAAGAACGCTCTGGCCGCTGTGAATGATTGCAAATGAGAGGGATGAGAGGTGTCTTGTTTTTTTAATGTCCCCGTCTCCATAACAACTCTCTCTGATGGTCTCTGAAAAGCCTCTTCCTATCTCAAAACAGCGGCAACATGAAAATTTAGACGCAACTGAATTCACCCTAGCTTTGAACAATTGAGTGCAAATAAGAGTGTTTCGTGGAACAGGCTCATCAGTGAACAGAACATGAGAAACAATTAATGGAACTTGCAGCACATGCATGATCTTTCCCATAGAAAGGCTTATTTATTGATTTATTTTCAAAATATGATGAAATTTAGCATTTTAAGTTAATTTTGAAATCAATAAATTTGTGGTTTAAAGAACAAAGATTCTGTCATCATTTACTCACCATCGTGTTGTTCCAGTATTTGCTGAAAGTATCATTTTTTTTTTGGTATTTTTATGGTGCTTTTAGCATTCTTTTTGAAGCTTGTAAACTTTCAAAGCCCAGCTTTGAGATTGAAGTTTGTAAAGTAGATTTTAGAAAATAATAGCACCATTTAACTATGTTTGCATTAGTGTGACAAAGGCTTTGTTCACACTGCAAAATCAGATTTTTCCTCAAATCCGATTTTTTTTTGAGTGTCTATTAAAACTGCAATTTATGTGGCCAGATCAGATTTCTTCTGTTCAGACTACAGTCAGTTTTGCGATCACGTCCACATTAGTTGTCATAGTAACGCAGTAAACCTTCGTATATTCAGCATGCATGAGATTTTAACGATGGATATTTTACCATTGATTATACTTTTCATGAGGGCAGTATCCAAATATGAACATTCTTCACAGACAAAGGCTTAAAAATGGACGAGGTGGCAAATGCAATGTTTGTTGCTGCTTGTGTTGTTGCTGCCTGTTTTAGAGGGGACATCCTATATTTTGGCCGAAATTACGACGTCTCATACTGGACGCCTTTTATCCTGGGGTCCTGTATTTTAGCAGAGAACGAAACATCCCGTATTGAAAGATTTGTGTCCCGTATTAAAGCATAAAAAGGTCCGATGGTGAGATGGGTTACTGCACCTTAGCACATGTGTTTGGGTAAGTTAAGCCAATTTCTGTGTTATTTTAAGAGGTTTGCAGTGCTTTGTGTGCCTTGTAACATATAAATAACATATGGCTGTGCTTTATTCAGAAGTGATGATCTCTGCCCTGTTTACCTTCCTCTGTGAGAGTTTTGTAGGGCTGAAATGTCTAATAAAACAGGCTGAACTCACTTTTGAAGTCATTTATATTTAAAATTACGTTTGTAATGATCCTACTGTGTGGCCGTCATTATTATATTAAATTCAAAGTGCCCTGTGAAGGAATTAATTATGCTGTTCGGAACTTAGTATGTTTTCTAATCACAAAACCTGACATATAACAACCGTTGTGCACAGTAAATTATGAAAAAAAACACATGAAATCTGGTTCCACATGAAGTCTGACCATTCAGACTGAGACACGTTAGGAAAAATCAATTTTTAATCAGATTCCAAACCATTTACAAATGTGTTTTGGATGAGGATTTGAGTGACTGCATCTAAAAAATTGGATTTTTTCTGTGAGCATAGACTTAGTGTTTTGTTAATTTGGATGGGATAGGGAATGAGTGAAATGGAAAAGAGGAGCGAGTAATTGAATTAGATGTGTGCTGGAAAAGGGCAGCATTTACTATATTCCGCCACGTCATCAGTTATGTCATGTGACTCAAGCCAGACAACATAATACAACACATATTAATCAACAGTAAATCTCCCTTAATTTCCCTTACTCCCCCTGGCTTGAGCTGTCTCACGCTTTGAAATGTAGGTATTATATGAAATTGACTGGAGTTTTCATCATGCTCAGAAATCCTCAAATCCTATAATTTAACAACGCTACTGATGAAATGATTTAGTGTAATTGTTTTTCTTTGTCAGAGGATAAGTGGATCTGGCCAGGCATGTTTTGGTGATTGTCACGAAACATGTCAATTAATTGTCCTGTCCTACTAATTCTCATTAATGCAATGCAAAAGATGGTCATTGGGATTTATAAAACAATGACATGAATAGCTATTATTCAAACGGTAAAGTATTTGAATTTCATTGTAGTAAGTTCCCTTAGTAATGACAATCATTATTGATTTAAAATGTAATTGTACAGCAGCATCTTTTTGTGTGTGTATTACAGTGTTACAAAAATGAAAATCATAATTGAAAACATATAAAATGTAAGGCTGCGGCACGGTAATGAGAATTAGGGCGTAAAATGAGCTTAAGTGTCCTGCAAATAATGTGTTACAGTGCAAAATAGCTTACTGGTCCTAAATGTATGCTTCATTTTCTTTATGCATAATATAATCTCGTTTTGGTTTTCTATTGATTTGAGGTCAAATATGATCAGGGCTTTTTCTTGACAGGTTTTGTGATTTAGATAAAACGAGTCAAGTCACGTTCTTAAAGTCTTTTTTTAAATGTTTTTCAGTCTTGATTCTCTGTGATATTCAGTTGAAAATGTATAAATATGATTTGGTGAACGTGTGAAATGTGTCTGATTTTAACATCATTATGATCATCAGTAAGCCAGTTCATATAGCATCAGATTTGTGATTTCAGAAAACCTGTATTTTGTTTTTTTTATGGGATTAATGACGTTCCCAATAACGTTCACTTCATCTGTTTCCACCAAATCCTCCTAAAATCTTACATTTGCTTTAGATGATCAATCTAAGCCTCCCTGCTTTACGTATCCGTTACCTTCTTTCTCCACCTTCCTTTTGAATAAACAGTGAATCACTAGAGCTCTCTTACCCTGCGATTGTGTGTACGTGCATGCGCACATGCCCTGCGGGGACTGCTACCCTATACCAAACACTAATCTTTCTGACATGTGCCAGATGATTCCATTACTGACATTGCTCTGACTGCTCTCACCAGTGCATCTGGCCACAGAACCCAGCTATTGCATGTGTGCTTGTGTGCATTAGGGCTGAGCAATATACAAAACAATTATATACAGATCATTTTAAGCCTTTTTGACAATATTTGTTGATATAATTCTGATATTATGTTCATGTATCTCCTCTAAAATGGCTTAAAAGGGTGTTGTTCAATCAGAGAAAGCATCAGCCACTTTAGAGGATTAGATTCATAATGTTCATTGCAAGAAGTAAATTACATTGAAAATATAGTTTACAACAATGAAGGTGTTGTTTCCAGACCATTTTTCACTGAATTAACACAATATTCAATCATTTTAATTTATGGACACCGGTTTAATAGTAGTTGTAATAAACTGTACATGTATGGCAGAATGTTACCCTTAGTCACCCTTCGCTGTCATTGCATTTTTTCCATATTATTCTCCATAAATGTTTGGGTGAACTGTCCCTTTAAGAAGTGGAAGTAAGTTTTGCTCTGTAAAGGGTAGATTTAAAAAAGCCAGTCTTTGAGAGAGGTTAGGAGTAAAAGGTGGAGGATGGAGGGAGTAGGAGGATGAATGAAATGAATAGAGGGAAAGATGGAGTAGAGAGATGGAGAGTGTGAGGTTTAGCTGAACACACACTCAATCCTCCAGCAACAGGTGTACACACAAGACAACTGTCCGTTTTGCACAATAGCTTCAATGGATGTCTGTCAACAATCACACTGGTCCACGTAACCATGCCTACCAACACATACACACACTTTATTCCACCTACAAAGAAACGTGTGCACTCACTGACACATAAAAAGCCCCCTTCCATACACACACCTTAAGTCTTCTGTTTTCTTTAGACATACAAATGCACTGTGTCTGGTATGGGTGTTTAGCATTGATGTTTTTCGACATGTTTGCTTTCTTTGAGCAGGTATTTATCCGTCTGTCTGTCTCTTTGAGTGCACAGTACGATTTGATGTCTGTGCACATTTAGAGGCAGTATTAGGGTTGCCAAGCGTACCGCATATGCATGCATGTTTAGTGGTGTGTGTGTGTGTGTGTGAGAGAGAGAGAGAGGGAGAGAGAGAGGTTTTTGGGCAAGATCAAAGAAGCATGAAAAAAAAATGTTTTGTGTATGATTTCAACCTTAGTTCTGAACTATATACATATACAACTGTATTTGCATACTGAATTTCAGTTGGTGTTCTTTCTAGCATTAATGTTCAAACTGTGGGGCGAATTCAATAAACGTTTGCGCCACTTTTGCGTGTGATATTTCAGCTCAGAAACTCTGCGTCTTATTTACTTATTTACATGCAAGCATGCTTTTTATGCAAATTAGGCTAATTAAAGATTTATACAAAAAAACTCTGCTATTTGCCTGCAGCAATGAACATTGCTGTATTACCACCCGAGGAAAGCAGGCAGTGAACTGAATTTGATTAAAAAGAAATGTGTGTACATGTTCTATAGATCATGGCAGAAGTATTTAATCAAATAATGATCAAATGATGAAGAGCGTTAGAACCGGTCATATATCCAGATGTGTGGTGTAGTCAAGCATGCTAAATTCAGGTGTCTCAATCTTAGTACTGTGGTGATGCTCAACAGTCCTGTCAGAGTGAGCCAGATCGTGGTGGTTTGCTGCATCCTCCACAATACAGCGCTCAGAAGTGGCCCACAAGATCGGAATTGCACATGCAAATTGAGCTCTCGTCTCTAGTCACCTTTACACTTTACACTGCAAACTGGTCACGTAGTGCTGATTCTTGTGCACAGCTGACAGAAAACAAGAACAAAGCAGCTCTGATGCAGCATTTTTGTTGAACCAAACAGAACCAAAGCCTAAAATGTAACTACATAAAACTTGTTTTGCTGCATTGCATACAATCTTTTTACATCACAGGTATTTTTTTTTTTACATTGGATTTAGTTATTATTGTGGCTTTATTAAATGGAGATAATGGTATGTAAGTGTCTGTGTTTAGATGAGGTTTTCTGTTTTTAATTCTGACATTTATAGTGGAATCAATGGAATTGACCTGAAAATTTCCCACATCCTGTGTTTGTTTATTGAGGTAAAAACTGTTAAATATTTTCCCGACACAATGCAAGTCTGTGTGTATGTGTCAACCTTGTGATGAGGTGAGACGGACACTAAATTCACACATGAACAGCATTCTCACGTACCAGTCAGAGCGACCATCAATCCGTTTACCTGCACTCAACACACACAATGAGTGTGTGTGGTGTGTGTGTGTGTGTGTGTGTGTGTGTGTGTGTGTGTGTGTGTGTGTGTTCCTCCTGCTGTGTTTTTCTGTGGTTGTGTAATTACCCCTTAGCCACCGCTCAGCTACAGAAATCACCTGTAATTGCCACTCAATGTCACTGTTTGGTTCCTGTGTCAGAAAAATCTTTCTTTTGCTCTCTCTTGCTTTCATTTTCTTTCTTTCTCTCTCTCTCTCTCTCTCTCTATTTGTCTTTCTAAAAGCAAAAAAATTAAGATACAGATTAAGCACATTTGTTGCTGTTCCTTGGCCTTATTTACAGTTCAAATTATTTTATTCTTCATTTTGTGCAATTTCTCTCATTTTCAACTGTAATTCCAAGGACCTTGGTGTACTTTAAGTCATTTTTTTTAAGCTGAAGGCTTGACCAAATGTTTCTCATTTGGGGCTGGTTGCATAAACATAAGCTTCTTTTCCACCATTGGGCCGAATGGGTCTGAGCACGGTATGGAACGATTACAGTTGCATTTCCACTTGAGCACAGTTTGGCACGATTATGAACCATTCTCATGCCTGGAATTCTTGGCACGGTTAGCTAACCATACTCAACCATGCTGGTGAAATGGCTTTAGGTTGTGGTGACTCGTTTAGTGTATCTTCATGATTTTATTAGGACCGTTTAACTAGTATTGTGGCCTATATTTTTCTACATGACTTTTTCATCAGGGAAGTAGATTACTAGCTCATTTGAACTCAAAATACAACAATATATTTTCAAGCAATTTTAATATAATACTTGTATACTATTTTGTCAACAAATACCCTTTTTAGCTAGTCTGGGAACTTTTACCTTTCTGCATGTTCGTGTCCGGTGGCAAACATAAGCCCTCTGCAAATTATGGTAAACCTCTCGTCTTTTTCAATTTACTTTACTTTTTGCATTATGGTCTGTTTGTTTGCAGAGTAAAACAAGGGAAAAAAGCAGTCATAAAACTGGAATATGCAATCATCCTCCATAGCGTGCCACACTCTCTCACGCCGTCGCCAACAGATGGATCTGTTACGGACATTCTCCTGATTTCACTGCACCACGGCATGATGGTGGAAAAGACACTTATGACATAAACTTAAGACTGCATCTAACAATAAGTCTGAATACCTAAAGATGCCAGAGAATGCCTGTTGCATAAAACAAGCTCATAGCTGTCTTTATTAAGACAGTGTAATTCGTAATGCATTGTGGTTAAAGACACTGAACAACTTAATGTATGACAGTGGGCACTCAACACAGTTTTCCTTCACTGAAAATATTTGCTTATTAAAAGAATACAATGCTTCAAAATAATTTCTAATAAACACATTTTGTGAATTTAACCCAAAGAATAAAAACACAAGAATAGGGAGCCTGGGTAACCCAGTGAGTATAGATGCTGACAACCCCATGGTGTGATGAGTGACCAAATTGGCCTGGTGGCTAGAGAGGGTAGAGTCACATGGGGTAACCTTGTGGTCACAATTAGTGGTTCTCGGTCTCAATGGGGCACGTGGTAAGTTGTACATAGTTTGCGGAGGGTAGCATGAGCCTCCACATGCTGGGAGTCTCTGCGGTGTCATGCACAACCAGCCACATGATAAGATGCACCAATTGACTGACTCAGAAGTGGAGGCAACTGAGATTTGTCCTCCGTCACCCAGGATGAGGTGAGGAAACATGCCACCACGAGGACCTACTAAGTAGTGGGAATTGGGCATTCCGAATTGGGAGAAAAGGGGATAAAAATATAAAATAAATAAATAAATAAAATAAAACAAAATAAATATTTTTGCCATCATAGAATTCAAAGTCTTATGCAAAGTCTCAACTCAAGCTCCTTTCAGCCCTCAACTGACCTCAGTCTATAACCGAACCAGTGCAAGCGTTTCTTGGATGCAGACATGAAGCAGCTGTGTATGAGGGGAGGCTTTTGTTTAGATGGAGCGCTGATTCCATCACATCTTCATATTAAGTCTTCATATTACATCTTCCATCACATCAATTCATGCCAGCTCTCTTTTTTGTACCTTATACAGCACATTACGCGATAGTTTCTGTGATTCATTTTACCACCATTACCGCCATCAGGCGCATTGGTTTTAGTATCTGCAGTAGCTCCAGTCATATAAAGACCAATATTTTATTGGTCAGGGTATTGTATCATCAGGCAAATAAAAACAAACTGAGACACTCAACGTAAAATAAATAAATAAATATCTAAAAAATCTTTGTCGACTCGCAAATGTTTACTCCATGTGTGAATGGCTTCCTAGGAATCCATTATTTCTATTCAAACTGTTTATTGTGGCGAAAATTTGCATTTGGTGTGAAAAGGCTTTATAGTCAATGCATCACAATTACGTAGGATCAACCAGTTCTTAGGTTGAGATACAATACATATCTTGAGGCACTTTGATGCTGAAATAATGTTTTGAAAGTAATGTACTTAAGGTGAAGTTCAGATGAAAGGCTTTTCTAGATCGCAGTCCTTTTCTACTGTCCATACTATGTTGACTTGTTTTCTGTGGTTGCCATATTTCTTTTTAATAAAAATACTTTATTAACCCTGAACTTCAGTTTCATTCAGGATCATACAGGTGATGATGACTGAGTACCCTCAAATACACTTTGCTGTAATTTTGAATTCTCTTTCCTAAAAAACCTGTCATAATTTATATAAAACACGCCATTAAAAATACCGTCAGTGGCCCCACAAAAGCCTGAATCTTCTCTTGTATTTTATACTGACAAACTGTCTCTGGCATGTTTAAAGTGTGCGATCAGGTTGTGCCCCGCAGGAGGAAATGTTCAGAATTAATAGGATAGTTTATAAACAGACCTTCAGTCTTTAAGATTTATGATTGCTTGTGTTTTCTTTTCTGTTATGAACAAACTTATCTTCAGTGTCTCAGCTAAGCTGACATTTATGCAAATGCAAAAAAACGGTATTCTCCCTTTCTCTGTGTACTTGTGTAAACCATTTAGATGATGCCAAAACCATAGTATTGAGTCCTGAGCCTCAGAATGTTTTGTTTTTTGTTTTTTATGTTAGCAGTGACAGCAGTGTGACATGCTCTAATCTTCCGAAAATTATTTCTAAAACTATTTTAAAGAACATGTTACATTTTTGTTTAATTATAATTTATGCAATTTTTATGACGTGATACTAATTGAAAGAATTTGAATATTTGTACTTTTTAAAATTCCTTTGGAACACTGTAGGACGTTTTAAAATGAAATAAAAAATGGTGACCTGTTACTGCATGTATGCCACTGAATTTTCCTTATACATTCATATAAATTTTAACCTAAAATCTTAAAGGTTACTTCACCCAAAAATCTCATTTTATCTCATCATTTACTCATAAATTACAGTCCTTAATATGCAAGTGGATGGTGACCAGACTTTTGAAGCTCCAAAAAGAACATAGTATACACTCTATTCTCGGTGCCATCCATGCACAACTCACCACGTGCCCCACCGAGAGCGAGAACCACATTATTGTGACCACGAGGAGGTTAACCCATATGACTCTACCCTCCTTAGCAACCGGGCCAATTTGGTTGCTTAGAAGACCTGGCTGGAGTCACTCAGCATCCCTGGATTCAAACTTGTGACTCCAGTGTCAGTCAGTGTCTTTACACGCTGAGCTACCCAGGCCCCCTATTTATCCGTTTCTTTACTCACAATGGGGCGTTTGTGTGCTCATCCTGAATGTCTCAACCGAGTGGAGAACGTGAGGTTAACATGGCAACTAGGGATGCATGGATCTAATTCCTGGATAGGTATCAGCTCTGATACTGAAGCTTTTAGACAGATGGGGTATCGGTCCGACGAGCCCGATTCAAATCCGATACAGTGTGTTAGTCATCTTTGTTATTGTCAAGCTACAAAAATGACATAAAGGACCATAAAAACACCATTAAAGCAGTTCATATGACTCGTGCATTTTATTCAAAGCCATAGCTCATTTAATCATAGCTCTGTGAATCACAAAAGGCTGTCTTTAATAAGTAAATATATAGTATGCGCAGCGCCAGTGCAGCACACAAGCTGGTGATGTACACGTTTTTTTTCTTTTTTTAGCATTTTGTATTTTACCAAAATTTGAATAAGAAGCAAATTAAACTACTGTGAACTTGACTATAAACAGAGACTTCCTGGAGAGTTTAGAATGTCAAAATAAAATCGTGAGGGTTAAAAAAAGTGCACGATTTAAATAATTACTGTTGTATTTTAAATAAAAAATCAATATAATAATATTAATAACAATTTATTTATTATATTGTCATAATTGGTATTTGTTTACAATCTATAACAATATTTAAGTTGAATGGATTCCAAAAAATAACTGTGTGAATGAAAAGTGGACTGATGTCTTATAAGTAAATTGAACAAAAAAAGAATGTGGAAAAATCTGGAAAAAAGTCCAGATACAAGTTGAAAAAATGTTTTGGGGGAAGGCAAAAAGAAAACAGTGGTTTATTTTCTACTAATGACTGTTTTTCTGTTAATTTTACTGCTACGTTATCCAGTATACTAGTAAACAATACAGTTTTTCTTAATAAGCTATACATTTATATTGAAATAATGTGTAGTTAGAGGTTTGTGTTTCTTTACATATTAAAGAGTACTCTCAAATAGTTCCACACAATAAAGATATTCTAAACTCCTTATGCAAAAAAATAACACTGGTATCGGCTTGGGATCGGTATCGTATCAGAAAAAGTGGTATCGGTATATATGCACAATGGCAATGCGAATACTTCAAATATTGATCTTTTTTCACACCAAAAGCAGTAGTAACGCTTTAAAAGTATTAATTTAACCACTGGAGTTGTATCTATGATGTCAGATAGATATCTGTATTATGCTGACTGTCTGTGATTTTTGGAGCTTCAAAACTCTGATCACCATCCACTTGCATTTTAAGGACCTACTGAACTGAGATATTTTTCTGTTTATCTTTAAATGTGTTCTGCTGAAGAAAGAAAGTTGTACACACCTGGGATGTCATGAGTGTGAATAAATGATGAGAGAATTGTATATTTTGGGTGAACTATCCCTTTAATGTTGAGCAAAAAAATAAAATAAAATTGCATTCATGTTATTTGACAATTACCTGAATATTTCTACCAATCAATGCATGTTATTGTTAAAACGTGGTGTTTTTGTTAGTTGCCCTTTAAGAACTTTAAGATGATTCCAGAATGTATCTATAGACAGTCACTGGTCAAAAACCGGGCAAGTTGTACTTCTGTTTGCCAGCTTGAGTAGATTGTCTGTGTTTTCATCCCAAGTTTAACTTGATCAGTGCCCTTCTCAAGGGTTATAACAAATGACAGCAACAAAATTACAGTCATCCATCTCAGCACTGTGGATCTGCATTCTGTCTTTTCTTGCCCACCCCCAACACAAACAAGAACGAAAAGACAAGGAAGACACAGACATGAAAAGATTGGCCCATATTTCTTTCCCAACAACTCTAAAAGATCAATAAAAACAGTCTTGCTGGTGTTTTGTAAAACTATTCTTGTGTCAAGGTCATATTTTTTGCTTCTTGGTGGCGATAGGCCATGTGGAATCTGTCCTTACGTAAGCGCACTGACTTCCTTATGTACCTGTTGTTTGCAATGAGTTTTTCACAGTGTCAAACAGTGCTGCAGGTGGATTTTGTGATGCTGGCAGCACAAAAACTGCAGCTGCTGCTGCTTTGCGAATTTGGAGTAAAATTAGCAGTAATTACAGACCTCCCCTGCCTTCAATTCAGAGAACATTGTTTTATCACCATGAAAATTGGTGGATGTGGTGGGAAGAAAGAGCTTGGTATAGAAAGTGAAGACTGTCTTGTTCACATCATAATATAGATTGTCCATCCTAA
This sequence comes from Xyrauchen texanus, assembly GCF_025860055.1. NCBI lineage: Eukaryota > Metazoa > Chordata > Actinopteri > Cypriniformes > Catostomidae > Xyrauchen > Xyrauchen texanus. The sequence goes on along the minus strand of NC_068297.1, from coordinate 14,888,750 downwards.
TTATAAACTGCTATTCCTGTCAAAAGCTAACCTTTTTTTTTTTTTTTTTACTTTTGGTTTAGGCTAACTGCTACTGTTCAACTCAACTAGGACTTGTAAATGTCCTAAAAACAAAAGCTTTTTCTCTCGTCGTCTTTGGTGACAAAATCTTGTGTATGGGAACCATACCTGGAATATAGAAAAGTTCAAGCTACTTGAACTGCAGTTGCAAATGTACAAATTATCTTCTTTTCCTCAACAAAGGATCATCTGTACTGCTTTTTTAATTTGTATTTATTTTTTTATTAGCAAATCATATATTGTTTCTTTTTGTTTATGTGTGTGTTGCAGACTGAGGTGATTAAAGGACCATCTGGGAGTGTGGGAATGACTTTCAGGCATGTTCCGGCAAATGATGGTGACACGGTACATGTGAGCATAGAGACCATCACCCCAAACTCCCCAGCTGCTCTAGCGGACTTACAGAGAGGAGATCGCCTCATTGCTATTGGAGGTCAGAGTCCCTATCTGAGCAATCTAGACCTTTTGCACTGTTTTAGAAAAAACAAAAAATACCTTCTAGACCATGCTTTTTTTTTTTTTTTTTTTTATGTGTGCAGATGGTTCTACATGGATTTACTCTGCTGCTTATTTTGAATCTTAATGTGCAATGATTTATGGTAAATTAATCTAAAAGTGTTAATTTTAACCTAAAAGTTTAAAATTTTAATTAATCTAAAAGTGTTAATATTTAATTATATTGTAGATCTAAGTACCTTTTCCACCATCAGTCAGAATGGTTCTGAGCAATAGTACCAGTAGCATTTCCATTTAGAAATACAAACCTTTCCTGGCCTGAACACAGAACAACGGTTCATCTCTTAAAGGGATAGTTCAAAAATAAAAATTCTCTCATCATTTACTCACTCTCATGCCATCCCAGATGTGAATGACTTTCTTCTGTAGAACACAAATTAAGATTTTTTTTGAAGAAAATCTCAGCTCTGTCAGTCCATTCAATGCAAGTGAATGATGACCAGACATTTTAAGCTCCAAAAATCAGATAAAGGCATAAAAGTAATCCATAAGACTCCAGTGGTTTAATCCATATCTTCAGAAGCGATATGATAGTGAGAAACAGATCAATATTTATGTCCTTTTTTACTATAAATCTTTCAATTTTAAAATGTGAAAGTGGAGATTCCCAGAAAGTCATACACTTACATTTAGGAGCACCCACCGAAAATTAAGGAGCACCACAACTGCAATTTGTATATATATTAACAGATTTATTTTATTTAAAAACCACACCACCACTGGGGCTTTACACATCCTGCTATCACACCAATGATGTTGGCACATGACTTGTCATTTGCGTACGTCGGGTTGATCGCAACATGGGTTTAAATTTAGTGAAGACAAGCTCGTCTTTGGTGATTGTGTAGGCGGTGTTAAATTTCATGTTCAGCTCTGCTAATTGAGCGGAATGTCCAGCAGCATCCTGACGATAAAATTCTTCAACAATCGAACCTGATACTGAATTTTTTGCCACACACTTGTCCTGGCATTTCTTGTGCTTGGCGCTCTCCCCGTATTTAATCAAGCTCTCACACTTAAAATGTGTGGATTCAGTGGCAAACGCAGTGTTACCTGCAACCTCTGTCCCACAGTCTTTACAGTGAATGCAGTGCATGGAGCCATTTTCATAGTGGAGCCACTCAATGTCTTTCAGCCACTCTCTCCAAAACTGTAAGCCTTATTATCCGCTGGTGGATCCACATTCACCACATGATTGCCATCAACTCCAGGAGTTACATTATCTGTAACTTTAGTCGGCTTACAAAACAAATCTCTCTTTCCATCTTCTTTCTTCAGTGCCGTGAAAGGGGTGATTGATGGCTAATATTAACCAATCTAAAATCAGCATTAAAGTTAAGAATGTAAAAATGAAGTTTAATTGGTTATGTAATGTTGGATAGAATGGTGGACCGGTCACTGTATCAGCTCACAGCAGGCACATAGTGCAGTAATTAGCTAAAGGTTTGTAGAGAAATGAAAACAGGTCGCACCACAAAAATTATTTGCACTCGCACAAATGCTCCCAAATATATTTTGAGGTCCTACAGATTCAATTTCGGGAGCATATAAAACCAAGATAGTCGCAATTTCAAGCTTTGCACATATGGGATGGCATGAGGGTGAGTAAATGATGAGAGATTTTGTTTTTTCTGTGAACTACCGCTTTAAGCATTTTGCTCACCTTTGTCTTGGCAAACTCAGTCACTATATATTTTTTCAAGGATACTGTGGCCATGTGTCAACAAGCATCCATAACTCTTCTTACATCTGTCTGTTTACACAGGAGTCAAAGTGACATCCTCTGTCCAAGTGCCAAAGCTGCTGAAACAAGCTGGAGAGAGAGTGTTAGTCTTATATGAGAGGCCAGTGCGACACCAGGTGCCTACTGCTGGGTTAGGGCCACTCCAGGAGACCTTAGGCCCTATGGAGGAGCCTGTCTACCTTCCCCAGTCTGGGGGCTATGAGGAGGACCCAGCCCCAATTGCCACCATGGACATAACTGATAACAGAGACATGGACTCTGAGTTTGAGGAGTTAATCATGGAGTCCAAATCAACTGGAGCTCCAGTCAGTGTTGACACTAAAGAGGACTTTTTGCTCTCTGTAAACCAAAGCCCCAAAAGGACTGTGGCGAACCTGGCCAAGCCCCTTGGTTCCATCTCTCCAATTCTAAACCGCAGACTGAACCTTCAGTCCCCACTCAAACCCCAGCCCAAAGAATCATCTAAGCCACCAACTCACAAGACTGTTGAACCATGCGAACAACCACAGAGACCAACGGTGCCCCCTCCTCCACCACCCACACGCCCTCCTGTTCCTCCCAGGCCCCATATAAAGGTCACATCTGCCACCTCAGAAACCCAATATATGGTGGAAGGTAGTGAGTCTGTGGTGGAAAAAAGTCCAGAGAAAGCACAGCCCGCTCCTAGCAATGGGGAAAAACTGGCAGACAAAATCCCTGTTAAATCACCAGAGCCAAAGCTTTTGAGTAAACTCCCAGAGCCCACTGATGAAATCCCCAATATTCCAGGCACAAACAAGCAAGATTCAGCCAAAGACAAGATATCTGAGAGCTCCTCCAATACTAGGGACAGTGTAGATGAACAGGGTCTCTGGGAATCATCTGAGACCATGTATCACAACAGAAATGCTCGCTGGAATAAAGCCTCGGTGGTCTTTGAGGTAGAAAACAACCACAAATTCCTCAATGTAGCACTTTGGTGCAAGGACCCCTTCAAGGTCGGAAGTCTCTTGTGCTTGGGGCATGTCAGTTTGCACTTGGAGCACATTGCGATGGAATGCTTATCAACATCGTCTGCTGAATATCAGAGCACATTCCGAATATGTGCCCCTGAACCAAGAGCAAGTGTCAGCCGCACCGCTTTGCGCAGCTTGAGTACTCACAAAGGTTTCAACGAGAAATTGTGCTATGGAGATGTAACGCTCAACTTCACGTACCTGGGAGATGGAGAGTCAGATATGTTCGGTGGACTGATGGAACGTGAATGGGAGGGGAGTCTCCAGGAAGAGGATTTTAAAGACAAAGAAAATGTACGGGAGCAGGTGCTCATGGTAACTCGGGATGAACTGAGTTACAGTGGCATGCAGTTCGGGGAAATGCGTCACAATTTTCAGGACACTCAGTTCCAGAATCCCACTTGGTGTGAGTATTGCAAGAAGAAGGTTTGGACCAAAGCTGCTTCGCAGTGTATGACCTGTTCTTATGTCTGCCATAAGAAGTGTCAGGAGAAGTGTCTAACTGAGCACCCTTATTGCGTAGCAGCCTCAGACCGCCGTGGGGCAGATCCTGAGGCAAAGTCAACTATCAACCGGGCGACGACGGGTCTCACGCGACACATTATCAACACTAGTTCACGCCTCCTCAATTTGAGGCAGGTGCCGAAAGCCAGGCTTGCAGAACAGGTTGCAGAAATGGGACCAGGGGTTGTAGAACCTTCTCCAAAACACACGCCTAACACGTCTGACAACGAGAGCAGTGACACTGAGACTTATGTTGGGGCCAGTCCGTCCAAACAGCCACCTGGTATCAGTGGTTCAAAACTGGTTCGCAAGGAAGGTGGGCTGGATGACAGCGTATTCATTGCTGTAAAAGAGATTGGTCGAGATCTTTACCGTGGCCTCCCCACAGATGAACGCTCACAGAAACTAGAGTTAATGTTGGACAAGCTACAGCAGGAGATTGACCAGGAGTTGGAGCACAACAACTCTCTGATAGTGGAAGAGCGAGAGACTATTGACACTCGACGCAAGGCCCTGATCTCTGCAGCTCTTGCAAAGTCTGGTGAACGGCTCCAAGCTTTGACTCTACTCATGATTCACTACCGTGCTGGCATTGAAGACCTAGAGTCTGTAGAAAGCACCTCACCTTCCGAGCAGCACAGCTTTCCAAAGGTGAAAACAGAGGGTCTGGATGAGGCGCTGCTGGGCACAGAGGTGTACGATAGTGACATTTGTAGTCCAATTGACGTTCCAATGCTGGATGAGATTACAGAAGAGCAGATCTGTGTAGAAGCATTACCATAGAGATGACAAGAGGCATCATGGGCTTGAGACTCAAGAACATACTTTTCTTTATTTTTATGGCAATGCTTAATAATGACCTGTGAGCATCCCACAAGTGAATGCAAGGTTTACAAAAGTATTCATGGATATTTGCCAGAAGATCATGGAAATATACTGTCATATGAGGAATTTTGTGAGTGTCAGTAGTTTACCAGATTTTATTTACTTTTTAATCTGTTTTTTTTTAGAAATAATGTTTTTTTCATTTGTTTTGTTTTATTTTTGGTCCCTTATTAACTATTGTAGAGGACTAAACCACCGTTTTGTATGCTTTCTGCAGTATTACAAAAATACATGTAATTCGGGTCTAGCCCATCTGAGTTCTCATGGAATCATGATCAAACCGAGTTTACCTGCCTTACCTGAAAGGTGCAATACATTTTTTAATCATAACTAGCTTCAAAAGAGAGAATCAGTGTGAGTAACATTAATCTTAAAATAGATATAAATCTGTCTGCATCAGTAGAAACTGAATCTGTAATATGTGCTGTTGGTGATGTTCATGGTTGGAAATACACACTTCACAGCTTTTTTGTTTTGAGCTTCAAGCCCCTCTGTCTTACACTATGTTCACTTCAAAAGGTAGGATTATATCCTGAAAAGCAGTCCATAGAACATGATGTCCAGAAAGTGTAACATGACATTTTTTTTGGTTCCTATTGGTTCCTAATCAACCTTGTACTCTTCTGATAAGTACCTTTTATCATGTTACTTTTTGACTAATTTTAAGTTTGTCAATTGTTTAATTTTTCAGTTATTTCGTTTTTTGTTATGTTTAATTATGTTTTAACATGGTTAAATGTTGAATTGAGAGGAAATCCTCATAGGAAATATAATCTTTATTACATTATTACAGCATAATATTGGGGACCATTTTTGTCATTTATATTTGTCACTCCAAGCCAATGTAACATTGTATTCATTTTTGAGGGAGGGATATTTCTACTGCATACATGATATCTGTTTCGTAGTATGTTTTCGATAATTGCATTATATTATCATGTCAAATTGAATTTGTTTTAAACTGCTACAAGTTCAAAACTTTTAGGAACTTTTACAAACTTATTACTAATCTTTATCAACTGATGCTTCAGTTGGTTTAGATGAATGATTATGTTTGTGTGAATGTGTAAGCAAATCACATTTTTGTTAAGGTATTCAGATGTTTATCTTTACTTTTGTTTTAGTAATATGATTCTGTTCATAGTGTCACATCAGTGTATTTGAGCATATTTTGCCACATTTGAAAGTTAATTTCACATGTATACTAATGAATGAACCTCCCAAATGACTCTCTTTAAATTAATTATTCCATTCACCACTCTACACATCATCTGTCACACTAAAAAATACATTATTAAAAACTCTTGTCGATACAAACAGTATTCCATAATTCCAAAAGCTAATGCATTCCTTAGAATCTATAGCTTGTCTGCAGGGCCTAAACACCATAGTGCTTATGTTGTGGCACCCGTCTATGTATGTTAGTTTAATTGTTTTTTAAATTGAAAATCGATCCAATTGATTCAATACAAATATGCATTTCTGGGTCTCTCTTTATGAATATACGTTTTTTTTAAAAACAGATGACACGGCCTTTAATAAAGGAGGTTGGTGGGGGGGTCAAACAGAAATATGTAGGGTCAAAGCAACCTGCTTTAACAGTTGTGGTGTCCTAGTTAATGTTTCGGCTGGTCGTACAATATCTATTCAGCTGGTGTAGTCAGACTCGCATTCTTGCTTGTGCAGTATTTGCATATGGTGTTCATGGAACCACAAACCAGAACAGAAGTGATTTCCTTTTGAATCGCTTAAAGAAATTACATTAAAATATTACACTCATTAAGTCATAAAAATGAATGAAAATCTTTTGTTGCGGTTTTAGTTCTATTTGTCTAGTTGCTCCTGATGTTATACTGAGCTTCTCACACCAACACATGCATTCATATTTCTGCACTTATTTCAATCTCACAATGGAAAAACAAACAAATAGAACAAAATATAAAACATCTTATACGCCTTGGCAAACTGTGGTTATGCATTTCTGGGAAAGCTGTTGTTATGGGAAGCTGTATCATGTTTTAAAGTGCTATTGTAAATAGCCTAGTAACGTAGTTCACTTAAACCGGTCCTTTCTCCCTGAACTCTTAAATAGTGCTCAACATGTGGGTTCATCTTTGTTGTATTTGCTTCATGTAAATATGATTTTGTTTGTTAGTGGGTTTTAATTATGGTTGAGGGCATCTACTGAAGAAGTGCACAGCTTTTAAACATGCTGCGACATTTACGTACTGACATATCATATTTGCTTATGCACTTGATAAATTATTAGAAATAATAAAAAAAAAAATGTTCACCTGTGATTTTTTTTTTCTTATGCATCTTAACACTTTTTAAACACACCTACACCTTATGATTACATGCTTGATACCATTTTCTTTGTTAAACTCTGATGTATCAATAGTCACTCTGCGCGCGCGTGCGTGCGTGCGTGCGTGCGTGTGTGTGTGTGTGAGCGTGTATTTATCACTTTGTGGGGACCAAATGTCCCCATAAGGATAGTAAAACCCTAAATTTTTGACCTTGTGGGGACATTTTGTCGGTCCCCATGAGGAAAACAGCTTATAAATCATACTAAATTATGTTTTTTGAAAATCTAAAAATGCAAAAAGTTTTCTGTGAGGGTTAGGTTTAGGGGTAGGGTTAGGTTTAGGGGATAGAATATAAAGTTTGTACAGTATAAAATCCATTATATCTATGGAAAGTCCCCATAAAACATGGAAACACAACGTGTGCGTGTGTGTGTGTGTGTGTGTGTGTATTGCAGGATTATCATAAACTTGCTACATGTTTAAAATGCTGCAACAAGGTAGGATTATTGGGAGCAGGCGGCTTTATATTAGTGGACCCATTAACAAGATTGCAAGACTGAAGAATACATAAGGGGAAATAACGCTCTTAAGCCTTGGACTGATTCAGGAAAGAAAAGCCCCAATGCACCTTTCAAAATCAATAGAACATATTAGTGCTTGATTGGAGTATAAAGCATTATGAGGAGTTGTCATTGGATAAAATAGTCTTGAATTGTCATTCTAGCTGGTTCTCTTTTCATGCCATCATGTTATGATCCAAAATGAAATGATCAATAATACAGACCCTGCTTTGTTCACATAATGATTAAGATCATTCTGGCACCACGAACATTTAGTCTTATTAAACATTTATTTTCCGTTCTGGTCACAGACAGTAGTTCCCTTGCAGTTCTTAAACTGATCACCTAACCAAATAGTGGATAAAAAACTCAACCCATTACTGCAGTTTTTAAGTTGATATAGTTAAAGCACAAACAAAAGACATACCAGTCTGAAGGCGCACACTGACACTGACAAATACACATCTGTTTTTGGTTAAAACTAATTTAAATTATTTACATAATACTCTTAACTCTTAATGGGCAAACAGTTTAAGAAACAACAATGAAGTTTAAAGGAAACTGCTGCAACACCGTAACCTAGCAAATATTGGTGACACATTTACCAATCTGATTAAGCTTAGAAATTGGCATCCAACTATCCACTGTAACACCTGTGTGTAGTTGTATACCTTGACTAGTTGGTTCAGTTGTGTTGGGCTAACTAGAACAGGTTTTTATGCTTGTGTTTACATTTAAACCTGTGGAATTGTTTCAGATAATAGTGGAAAACAACATGTGCAGTTTGCTGCCTCATGCACAGTTGGTCTGTCCATAATTATAGTTCTAATGACAGAGGAATGAGTGTAAGGGCCCATCTCTCATATCTAACACAAACAAGCTCAGTTGTCCAGATACCTAAAGCTGAGCTCACATGATTTTTCTCAAAGGCTAATTCAGGTCACATTTGTTGCATTAAACTGATTCTAGCTCCAGAGGAAAATATGCTATCAAATCAATGATTTCATTAACCTGTGGGCAATAAGAGAACAATAACAGTATTATTATTGGGTCAAAACCAGTGTACATACAGTACATACCTAACACTTGCCATTAAATAATGTTTGCAGCAGTTGTATCTGATTTTAAGGCATATGATGTATCTGTACAAAAATTTAAAAAAAAGATGGCTAAGGAAACCACACCATGGCCTGCACAGACCTCTGATGACCATGTCCCTTGGAAAATAAAGAAATACTTAGATGAAAAAAAATATTTATAGTCTTCATAAAACCCTAGTCATTTTATATGGCTTTAAGCATTTAGGGTTTTATGACCATTTTAGGAGCTCAATTAAAAGGAAAATTCAAGGTTCAGTACAAGTTGAGCTTAATTGACTGCACTTGTGACAATGTTGATAACTACAAAAACATTTTTAATAAAAATCAAGGTTACAGTGAGGCATGTACAATGGAAGTGAATGGGTTAATCTGTAAACATTAAAAGTATAACCACAAGACATAAACAATATGCAAGCTAACATGATTTTAGTGTGATAAAATTGCTTTCTAACCTTTTATGTGTAAAGTCTTAACCTATTTTACAACTTTGCAAACCCTAAAACAATGTTTACAGCTAAAATAATACACAGGTTTTAACAGAAGAATTAATATAAGTGCTTTTATAAAATAATAAGCTTGAAATTTCTGCCTTAAACCCACAATAAATTGGCCCCGTCCACTTCCATTGTAAGTGCCGCACTGTAATCTCACATTTTGGACAAGTCAAAAAAAAAAGTTTTTGTCGCAACCAACATTATGCCACAAATGCTGTTGATTGAGCTTAACTTGTATTGAACCTGCAATACAGTATTCCTTAAGGCCATTTCATTTCACAGCCAGTTCATGATAACACATTTGCCAAACCCAAAACAACAGAGGGGAAAAAAGAAAAGGAAATTAAAATGACAATGGGAAAGAGCAATATTGAGGCATCCTGTACAAATAATAAAAGATATTAGCATTCCAGCACATTCAAACGACTTACTAAAATATAGATATATATATATACTATATACACTTTAAAAGCAAAATGTCATTTTAAGTACCTAAGGTATCTGGATGCTATACAGTAATAATTTACTTCATATAACAAAACTAAAAGTTTATATCACCATGTAAAATCGAAATATAGGTGTCTCTCATTGTTGTTAGTACGGTACATCATGTTCAGTTGACACCACACAAGTCACACATATAGAACAGATTTCCAAAGACAGTAGGACTTGTTGACACATGACACTCACTTGCTTGATTATCTAATGTATAGACCATTAGCTTTTTCACACTCAAAAAAACATTATGCTGATATTTTTTTATGTATTAAGCTTAGGTCCTGCAGGTCCTGTTTGTCTGCTCAAAAGCCAGAACTGAAATAAAAGCCACAAAGCAAATCATCAGTGTAAATATCTCTTAAGAAATTCACCTAAAATGTTCTTCAGCTGTTCTTATTTATTCTATGTAAAAATTGACAGTAAATTTTCACCTGATTATGATAAGGATGTAAACATTTTAAGGCCCATTTCAAGGGGAGTTATAATCCATCTAGCTGAGGCAAATGCACCTTAAATGACATTTTCACATATGAAAAGACTTCAACAGGACCAACAGATATGATATGAAGACCACACTTTTTCCTACCACCACAAACAAACAATAAATATCCAATACATGTCTGTCAGAAGTCATATTTAAATGAAACCAAGTCATATCCGAATCCTCCATATTTTACCTTATCAACTGCCCATTTTTCAGACACGTGCACCTAGAAATGACTTTTGATTAGTAAATATAAACATTGTTATACTGGATAAAAGTATATGTTTTCCCTTTTATCCTCTCTCTCCCTGCTTTTGAATCACATGCAAGAGTTATCTGTATTGATAAGGCTGTTGGTTACATATTTCACCTCTCCCAAACTGAGAACAAACAGCCAGGAGAACAACTTTGGTTTGTTTCAATAGAACATGACCATCACGACCACAGGACAGCATGGGACATTCTCACAAATCAGCATTATGGTTTTCTTTAAAGTCTGTCGTTTTGCTCTTTCCTACAATAAAATAGATACTTTGGGTGACATACATGGCCAAGGACACTGATGAGGCCTATTCAGGACTCTCTAGATACAGATCGTCACCCATTTGGTAGCTGGAGCCCTGGGTGGAGTAGGAACGTGTCCTCATCGAACAGTTAGAGTCCATCAAAATGGCCTGAGAAAGACATAAGAAACAGTGAGACAGATGGTGGGTTAATTTCACTGTAATTGAATGAGGCTTTCATGAAGAACACGTAAGCACACACAGGTAATGTTTGTTGTGTGTGTGTGTGTGTGTGTGCATGCAAGTACTCATCAGGAGCAGTGTAGTGCCCCTCTTGAGAAAGAAAGCCTGTGATGCTTGGCTTTGATGAAGCAACAGTTAAGGACAAACGCACAAGTCTGATTCGATCAGCATCACTCTTTGATCTCGGCTTGAGGGCATCCTGCGCAGTTTTTATTTCTATCTATTCTGTAACATAATTTTCTATTTCAGTCAAATGCTACCTTGTCAGTGGTTTGAAGTTAGAGATGAAATCAAAAGGAAAGCATGTTTGAATGCCAGGTGGAGTGAACAATATGATTGTTATTGTAATAATAATAATGATAATAATAAAGAGAATAAGGAAATGAGTCATGAAATCACAAATAAATCATATCAAAGAAAAAACAAGTCTTGAGCTGGAGGTTTTCATTGATGTTTTTTCAGCTTTCACTCACATTGAAACAGTTTCTCCTTATAGAGAATATAAACCAAACATATACACTCACCTAAAGGATTATTAGGAACACCTGTTCAATTTCTCATTAATGCAATTATCTAATCAACCAATCACATGGCAGTTGCTTCAATGCATTTAGGGGTGTGGTCCTGGTCAAGACAATCTCCTGAACTCCAAACTGAATGTCAGAATGGGAAAGAAAGGTGATTTAAGCAATTTCGAGCGTGGCATGGTTGTTGGTGCCAGACGGGCCGGTCTGAGTATTTCACAATCTGCTCAGTTACTGGGATTTTCACGCACAACCATTTCTAGGGTTTACAAAGAATGGTGTGAAAAGGGAAAAACATCCAGTATGCGGCAGTCCTGTGGGCTGAAAATGCCTTGTTGATGCTAGAGGTTAGAGGAGAATGGGCCGACTGATTCAAGCTGATAGAAGAGCAACTTTGCCTGAAATAACCACTCGTTACAACCGAGGTATGCAGCAAAGCATTTGTGAAGCCACAACACGCACAACCTTGAGGCGGATGGGCTACAACAGCAGAAGACCCCACCGGGTACCACTCATCTCCACTACAAATAGGAAAAAGAGGCTACAATTTGCAAGAGCTCACCAAAATTGGACAGTTGAATACTGGAAAAATGTTGCCTGGTCTGATGAGTCTCGATTTCTGTTGAGACATTCAGATGGTAGAGTCAGAATTTGGCGTAAACAGAATGAGAACATGGATCCATCATGCCTTGTTACCACTGCGCAGGCTGGTGGTGGTGGTGGTGTAATGGTGTGGGGGATGTTTTCTTGGCACACTTTAGGCCCCTTAGTGCCAATTGGGCATCGTTTAAATGTCACGGCCTACCTGAGCATTGTTTCTGACCATGTCCATCCCTTTATGGCCACCATGTACCCATCCTCTGATGGCTACTTCCAGCAGGATAATGCACCATATCACAAAGCTCGAATCATTTCAAATTGGTTTCTTGAACATGAAAATGAGTTCACTGTACTAAAATGGCCCCCACAGTCACCAGATCTCAACCCAATAGAGCATCTTTGGGATGTGGTGGAACGGGAGCTTCGTGCCCTGGATGTGCATCCCACAAATCTCCATCAACTGCAAGATGCTATCCTATCAATATGGGCCAACATTTCTAAAGAATGCTTTCAGCACCTTGTTGAATCAATGCCACGTAGAATTAAGGCAGTTCTGAAGGCGAAAGGGGGTCAAACACAGTATTAGTATGGTGTTCCTAATAATCCTTTAGGTGAGTGTATATACTATATAAACCTAAATCTATTATAAATGCTATATATTGTTTTCAATCTTAGTTTAACTTAGTTTAACATTCTTCCATGTCTTAAAGGGATAGTTCACCCAAAAATGAAAATGCTCTCATCATTTACTCATACTCATGCTATCCCAGATGTGTTTGACTTTATTTCTTCTGCTGAACACATATTATGATTTTTATAAAAATATTTCAGCTCTGTAGGTCCATACAATACAAGTGAATCTGTGCAAAAATGTTGACACTTCCTAACGCATCATAAAATGAATGCATATGACTCAAGTGTTTTAACCATATTTTCAGAAACAAAATGTCTTTTTTTGTTTTTCGCTAGAAATTCTTCTCCCTGTCAGTAGGTGGTGGTGATATGCATGAAGAATGTGAATCACCAAAAACACTAGAAGAAGAATGTGAAAGTGAAAGTTAAAGTGGAGATTGACTGAGCAGGGAGGAGACAAAAAGAAGAAAGGGCTTAAATATTGATCTGTTTCTCACCCACACCAATCATATCACTTCTGAAGACATTGATCTAGCCACTGGAGTCATATGGATTACTTTTATGTTGACTTATGTGATTTGTGGAGCTTAAAAATGTTGGCACCCTTTACCTTGCATTGTATGGACTAAAAGAGCTGAGAAATTCTTCTAAAAATCTTCATTTGAGTTCAGCAGGAGACAGAAAGTCATACACATCTGGGATGGCATAATGGTGTGTAAATGATGAGAGAATTTTCATTTTTGGGTGAACTATTCTTTTAAGATGCATATGCATTTCAGCTTCAACACTGCCTCAGAATTTGTGAATGTGAGTGAGTAGTTTGGCTGTGATGTCACAGCATGAATGTAATGTGTGATGCATGTTGAATCATTTGGTCGATAATGAATGGTGGGGTCTAACCATCTTTTCCTCATTGGCGGGAGGATTGCGCAGGAAGAAACAGAGAGGAGCGAACAGGATGTCCACCACACCAATGATGGTCATGAGCCAAGGGAAGCCGATGCTCCGAGCGATCGCTCCACCTGCTGATGGACCTACACGACAGACATGCATTAACTGAGCATCTTTATAAATGAATTTAGCCAATTTCGATATGTTAAAAAGTCCCAAGGGGAAATTAAATTAAAACATTCATAATGGATTGAACAGAATTAGATATAATTTTATTTCTCTTTCTTGTTGCTTACCTAAAGCAAAGCCCATGCAGAAGGCAACATCAGCAATGGCATACACACTGCCGTATACAGACACGTGTCTCAGATCTACTAGATAGCCCATGATCGGCATCATCGAAGAGTCCACCATACCTACAGACCACAAATTATTAATTATACATTTCTGAAATATGGTATTTCAGATATTATTATATAGTAATATTTAGGGTAAATCAACATGGTGCATTAAGATTTTTAGAAATTAAGAAATAGAGTAAAAAAAAAGTAATACTTTGTATTGAGGTCAGACTTACCAATTGCAAATCCAACTCCAAAGTTTGGCACAATGAGTCCGTATATATCTTTTGCAAAAGGCACCTGTGGGACAATGAGCAGAGCTAAATAAAGAGAGCTGCTGCCTATTATCATTTTAATTACAAGGTTTGTTACAGCACATTCATTTTATGAACTTATCTTATAAACATATGAGAAAAATTCTGCTAATTTAACTGTCCAGCACTAGTGCTATTTTCACTTTTCTACACTGAAGTTTTTTCCATAGGCAAAACTTCAAGTGTGTACTTGATTCTCTTCCGAACTGGTTTTCCAGTCTAATCTGATATTTCCAGGGTAAAAAGAGTCAGAGCTCTTTTTTTCAAGCCCTTAACAGAGCTAATGGGAACAAAGAAATTAGGTCTCGTCTGTGAGCTATGTGTTTACATCCTCCAGTTAGTTCTTTGGCACATTAGAGGGACTAAACATTACAGTCTTGGGCTTTTATTCACTTGGTGCTAAAAATCCATTCATATGGAATGAGTGCTTAACCAGTGTTGTTGTTGGTGTTGCTCTTGTTGTTGTTGTTGTTTTAAAGAGAAAGGCAGTTTTGGAATGATTTAATCTCAAACTTACAAAAAGAATGCTGACGCCAACCAGCAGCATCCCTATAAGTGAGCACAGCCATCTACACAGAAAGAAAGGGAGAAAACAGACATAAAAAATGCTAAAGACAGAGCCAACAAAAAGAGTTATCCCTGAAACCCTGTTATTCTGAACCAGAAGTTCTTAAAGGGATAGTTTACCCAAAAAATTGAATTCTGTCATCATCAAGGGCAGTTCTAGGGTCAGTAGATATTGGGGGCTTAGCTCAAATCTCTGTAGATACATACTATGGGGCCATCCTATAATGAAATAACAGGTTATAATACACTTACTGTATAATAAAAGTTTAAATGTGTGAATTTTATATATTACTGGAACTAAAAAATAAAGTCTTACTAACTTTTGTCTCAGCCTCAGATACGCACAGAGAACAGAAGTTATTTTAAAGGAACAGTTCACACAAACTAAATGAGTAAATGATGAGAGAATTTTATTTTTGGGTGAAATATTCCTTTAGCATCATGTGCTTTAAAACGTGATTAAAAAACACCTTTTGGCTTTCCGTAGTACAGTGCATATTGTGTTAACAATTGGCATTTTTATATGTTTGATTCTTGATTAGCTAGTAAATAAAGTTAACAGGCTGTAGATAGTCTAATATAAGTGCTTATGAGAAAAAAAATATTTCTGGATTTGTCAAAGATTGCAAGGTTCACACTACTATGTCTTAATAGAAGAGTTAAGCAAAAAATGCTTGTGCCTGAAATTAAGCAAATTCCTCAAGCACATCTGCATATTACTATTTGTTTTCAAATCATCACAGTTTCTAGTGTCTCACCAAGACAGGCCATTAACATTTTGAGTCAATCGCAAGTGCTCTTTTTATATGCAGGCAAATACACAGGAGTGGTGGAAAGCAGTCACAAGACTGTATTTGGTATAACCAAAATTTTAGAAAGACCGGTATCATTACCGGTAATTATATAATTATATATATTACTTAATATTACAAATATATTTATAGTTGAGTATTGACTTGGTACCAAATTACTGATACTTATGACATTCCTAGAAGATGATAAAAACACCCTAGAGTTGCCCATGGTCATCATTTGTGAATCTCATGTTGTTTAAAGTCCACATGACTTTCTTCTGTGAAACACAACAGGAGATGTTAGTCAAAATGTTAGCATCAGTCACGAATAACCGGATGTTTTTTCACACAATAAAAGTGAATGGCGAATGAGGCTATCGTTCTGCCAAACATCTTCTTTTGTGCTCCACAGAAGAAAGGAAGTCATGTGGGTTTGGAGCAACACGAGGGTGAGAAAATGATGACAGAATTTTAACTATCCCTTTAAGGTTTAAGACATTGAGTAACAAACCCGGGCCACTCAGGACACAGAAAAAGAACCAGTCCAGATAGTGACGCATTAAGTATATTAAAATGTCAAAGTGGAAATCTGCAGGCCCTTGTTGAGTTTTCCAATGAAAATGTTAATGTTGCCAGACATTTTTCTTTCTTTTCTTAGAGACATCTCCAGGCATTTTTAAGAGAATGTCATGTGACGTAAAAACAGACAAACATATATGACACATTCTGATAATGGGAAACAAGCGCATGACTCATTTAAGTGCTTGTGGTTTATTATAAGCAAAAACAAAAACAAGCACAACAGTTAGCATCACAACATGCTGAGAGCTACTCGTTGATCTGTAATTAAAATAAAAAACAAAACCTGGCAACAGAATCTAATTTAGACCTGTTACAAAGCAGAGGAAGCCGATAGTAGAGCAGAGGAAGATAAGAAAAAAGAAGGAGGGAAAAAAACTTAATTTCCCTCTCCTACCTCCCCATTTTGTTAGCCAGAATGGCAAAGATGTTGGTCCCTATAAGATATGAGACACTGGCAGGTACAAATGCAACCCCTAAAAGGAAAGAGGAAAGAGGGAGAGAGAGAGAGAGAGAGAGAGAGAGAGAGAGAGAGAGAGAGAGAGAGAGAGAGAGAGAGCTCAGATAACTATCAGTTTGATAGTCTTTTTGTCTCACAGACACTGTTATGAAGCAGCTTTTCTCATTCTCTCGCTCCTTCTCTTCTTCCATTAGCTCACTTGCTTTTCCATTGCCTGCCAATGACACCTCAATATCCTGCCAGACCGCAGAAAATCCCTTGCCAGCTCTCACTCCCCTGCCTCTTGTTCTGCCTTTACTCTCTCTCTTTTTATTATCTAAGCTTCCGAAACGGCAGGAAAAACCTTGGAGAAACCCAATCGACAGTGAGAAAATCTGATCTGTATGGTGAACATGACTAATGCTGTGCTCTCATAGCTTCATGAATTCTTTACACAAATTCTTGTACAATACAGTAAGGGTTAATTGTTATCCAACAGACTTTTTAGATAATAACTAGTAGATAAACTTTTACTCAAGAGCTGAAGAGATTTCAAAGAATTTCTGAATATTCTGGGTTCAATGCAAGTTAAAAGGATATTTCACCCAAAAATGAAAAATTTCCCATCATTTACTCACCCAGATTTTCTTTATTCTGCTGAACACAAACGAAGAGTTTTCAAAGAATATTTCAGCTCTGTTGGTCCTCACAATGCAAGTGAATGTGTACCAACATTTTAAACCTCAAGAAATCCCATAAAGACAGCATAAAAGTAATCCTTAAAACTGCAGTGGTTATATCCACATATTTAAAAGTGATATGATAGGTGTACTTGAGAAACAGATAAATAATTAAGTCCTTTTACTATAAATTCTCCTCCCTGCCCAGTAGGTGGCGATATGCATGAAGAATGCAAACCAAAAAAAACAAAAGAAGAATGTGAAAGTGGAGATTGATAGTAAAAAAGGACTTATATAATGATCTTTTTTTTCCACCCACACCTATAATATCACTTTTGAAGATATGGATTTAACCACTGGATCTCTTTAATGCTGCCTTTATGTGCTTTTGGACCTTCAGAGTTCTGGTCACCATTCACTTGCATTGTAAGGACCAACAGAGCTGAGATATTCTTCTAAAAATCTTTGTGTTCAGCAGAAGAAAAAAGAGAGAAGGGAGAAAAGGGAGAATTTTCATTTTTGGGTGAACTATTCCTTTAAGCTTAATCGACAGCATTTGTGGCATAATGTTGATAACCACCAAAAAAATACAAAATAAAAATAATAATAACTATTGGACTTCTGGGTTACAGTGAGGCACAATGAAAAGTGAATGGGACCAATCTGTAAACATTAAACTGTTTCAAAAGTATAGTCACAAGACAAAAAACACTATGCGTGCTAACATGATTTAAATATGACTAAATTGTTTACTAACATTTTCTGTGTAAATTATATCCAATTTTGGAATTGTGTTGTCTTGATGAGGTAACACCACAAATCCTGTAACCCTGGTAATTTAACCACAAAAACGATGATTGAAAAAAACTTTACAACTTAAATAATATACTCCTATAGGCAAAAAATAAATAAAAATAAATAAAAATAGGCAAAGCCCAAAATGGCAAAACATTAAGTTTTTAATGGTCTCCACAACAAACCATTGGTCAGGAAATGAGCAAGAATTGAACAAATAGATAAAGTAACTTAGTATGGGATAGTTTTTCCCTATAATTTATTTACACTTTTAACCCTTGTGGGAAAACTTGCAGACACACTTCCTGGCCAGTGGTTTGTGGTTAAGACCATTAAAAGCTTAATGTCTTTCGGGCTTGGTCCATTTTTATTTATTTTTTTGCCCAGGAATGTACACAAGATTTAACCAAAGAATTAATGCAAGTGCATTTATAAAATTATAAGTTTAATATTTCTGCCTTTAAACACTCCAAAAATGTGCCCCATTTACATCCATTGTAAGTATATCACTGTAAGTACACACTTGATGTTTGCTTTTTTAAAAGAAAAAAAAATGTATTCAAGTCAAATTTATTTTTCGTGGTAATCAACATTATGCCACAAATGCTGTTGATTGAGCTTAACTTGATTTAAACCCAGAATGTTCCTTTAAAGACTTTAAATCACTTAAAGAGTGCAGTTTTATTTTCTTTGTTGACGTATTTCCTATTGAAACATTGGGCTGGACAGGGCTTGTCCCTTTTTTAATAGCCAATAGTCATTGGTTTCTATCACAGCCATGAACCATGATACTTACTAACATACTACTTACTAATCAGGCATTCTCAATCTAGAGAGCATTTGATAAAAAAAAAAGTCTGTGTAGTGCAAGATGAGTAATCAATATTTTTGGTCGTGTTTTTCCAGAAGAGAAAGACTATACATTTAAGTGTGTATATCTGCTTTAAAGTTAGGAGTAAACAAGCATATAGATGGCTTCAAAGCTAAAAGACACTGACTGAAAGCCACAAAATTCAGATTTAAATTTGTCTTTTTTCCGTACATGTGTTTACATTTACACTATTGTGTCCTGCTAATGAGAGATACATTATTTTTTTACTTATCTATTTCTCTCTCAAATCAAAACAGATCAATAATCCATCCTAAATTATGAACCATTTTATAAACAGAGTGAGTGGAAATACTGCAATTGTAGAACTGTGTGTGCATAAAAACAATAAAGATATTCTCCCACCTAGCTGCCATTTCCTGGGGCACATTGTCTCCATCATCCAGATGGGCAGAGCTGGCTCCAGCATTGCAATGGCCATGTTAGCAAAACAAATGGAACCTAAAAAAGAAAATGAGGGAGAGTAAGTGGATTCATCTTCTGAAGAATTCTCTCTTATTGTACACACCCACATTCCCCATTCTTATTTTCTTTCACTTTCTCAGATATAATAAACAGCATCATCCTGCCCCTGCTCTCAGGCCACTGTAATGTGAGAGGAGGAGATTCTCTCTCTCTCTCTCTCTCTCTCTCTCTCTCTCTCTCTCTCGTTCTCACATATACAGTACACACTTGACATTTTCTCATTCTTATCTTACAAAAATACATCCCTGTTTAATATGTCATACTAAAGCATACACATTCAACAGTGTCACACCTGCAATCAAATATTCAATTAAAAAAAAATCTGTGTTTAACATATTATCAAAACACATAGATCAGAATCCATTCTTAAGGTGCACTCATACGTTCTCTCAATAAAACTACTTTAAAAAAATATGTTTAGAATTATGTTCTTTCACATGAAATGAAAAGTCATATCAGTAGCCTAATAAAAGCTGCGGTCACCTCATGGGGGTTGACAAGTTGAGATCATATGCTAAACACTTTATCTTGGTAAGTGTTGGACACTTTTGCTCAAAGAATACCTAATTTCTGTAATGGCATTAGTAACTGAAAACATTTGTGTAAGGTGTCCAGGATCCAGGACCACTGCCATATCAGCCAGTGCAGCATTAACAAAAAATAAAAAAGTGCACCTTAAGTTCACACTTTATTTTTAAGGGAAAACTCTTAAGAATTGTTTTGTGTGTGTGTGTGTGTGTGTGTGTGTGTGTGTGTGTGTGTGTGTGTGTGTGTGTGTGTGTGTGTGTGTGTGTGTGTGTGTGTGTGTGTATATGTGTGTGTGGTTACTGGTCTGACCTGCTGCAATGAGGATGTATGGATCTCTCATGAGAGTCATTAGTGGAGTTCCTTTCTGGCTCTGTGAAAAATGGAAAAAAACAAAAATGAAAAAAATTATAATAATACATATATAAAGCTAATCAAAATAGTAAAAATTGTTCCAGGTTTTACAATATACTGAAATTAATAACTTTTCCATTGAGAGACTTTATTTGTACCTTGGATTTGATTTTCAGTGGCATTTGTACCTTTATCAGTGCATATGCTTTCTAATCATAAAAAAGTAATGCCAAATACTTCCATTTGATCAATTTACTAACATATATTATCCATCTGAATAATTATATCTTGTGTTTTATGCAACAATTTGCATGACAATACCTAGAGTAGAATATGAAAAATGTATCAGATGTTACAAATTTGGGGGGCATTTTTGCCCACGCATATTGAATTTCAAGGGTATTTTTGTCACTTTCGGTGGCATTTTTGCACCAATCACCCATTCATTTCTGACCCTGCCTTGAACACAATAATGACACATTGAAAAAAACATTGAGCTTCCCACTGCACAGAACACAGGTTCCCTTCCATCTCATTGAACTTTCAATGGCAGCCTTGGGTCAGGTGTGTTTTTATAAAGGGTTGTGTGTCAGGGTGCATGAGTCAGACATGCAGTCATTTGGGAAACCTCAGCAGTTCCCATCTAAGCCATCTTTGAACAGAAGATCACAGACGAGTGTGTGACAAGAAGGTACCAATGTTAACTCTCTATATTGATATGGGAATTGTGGCATTGCTAGTATAATAAAGCAGATCGTTTTTAAGAGAGGGGGATGACAGAGAAAATTGAGAGTTTATTTTATGAGTTATGCTATCTTAGAAATAACTGTTTTGGTGATATTTTCTTAATATCTTAACATCCAGAGACAACTATAATTAAGCCATTCATAGGCTGATTCCCTTGAAAAGTGTAAACACTGTGGGACTGTGGCACTCAAAACCTTGCTCTGTTTGTGTGAGCATCCTGACTAGGCTGACACAACAAAATTGGATCAACAAAGTTTTATGTTTTTTTTTTGTGATGCCGGTGTAGAAATGATACTTTTATGTATGACTGTTTAGTTAAAATAAAATAAAAGCCTGTTAGTTATAGTTACACATTTTCACAGGATTATTTTTGATGCCACTCAGTGGTCACTAGGCGACAGCTCACAATTACCCCTCTTCATTATATTAGCGCAGCTGCTCTTTATTCCACTTAATTCACATACTACTTCTCTGTGGATATGTTATTCCACTCAAAACCCCCTGTCATTATCACCACAATGTTGCTACCCTAGCAGCGTTCATTAATGCTGGGAATGATCTCATTGAAGAACAATTAGATTTTGTCACTCACAGCTATCCTTGTCAATAGTACTGTTGGATATTGACACTCATGAGGCTTCTGGCTGCAGGGTACTTCATCTGTCTGAGCATCAAAACTACTATTTGATGTCCAGGCATTATTGATTTGAAATAATGGGTTCATTACATTCTGGTCAGTACTGTTTAATGACAGAAGAAACTAACCTTTTAAGCAATGTTGATCAGATCTGTAAAAATTTTTTTGCATGTATCTGTAAAGGGATTAATGGTATAAACATAAATCATATTTTAATAATAAACTGAACCAAAAAGACAAACACACACAGGTGTCGGACAGCTGTCTGTAAATCTCTCTGTCCCACTGCAGTCTCGGCCCTTATCCCTCTCTGAGGCTTGATTATCCTGATTAGGTGCTGGGTGTGCGGAATCACAACCCGGCCCCGCCCTCCGCCCTGTCACAGTAACATAATTAATAATGTCAGAGATTTTCTTAATCATATTACTGTCAAGAGGGTGAGGGAGACAAAGGGACCCAAACGCAGAGGAAAACAGTCAATGAGATTAACAACAGAAAAGGGCTTTCAGCAAGCAATGACTGGCAAACCCGGCACCGGCTGCAGTGACGAGATGAGTAGAAACAGTAGCCCCTCATTGGGTTAAGGGAGGAGTGTGTTTGTAGGTTGAGTGCGTGTGTTGTGCAAGTCAGGAGCAATCCAAAGAATTGGTTTCTTTTTAAATGCTTTTTATTATTGGACAATATTGGGTTAAATTATTTAATTCACTTCTCATGCAAGATAATACAAATTCAAAGCTACAGAACCTCCTCTCAAACAAAAGTAGCCACACTAACATACACACTGTTCGTTGGAGGCCCTGTGGTCTCCGTAGTAACTGATACCCATCAGCCCCATTGATCAAAGTCAGACACGCTGTGATTGGATCAGCTACCCAGTCCTACATTTCCCTTTACTGTGACGCAAACCAGAGCACACATACACACTATTCCTTATACACCCACTTCCATCTACACACACATCTGCACAAACATATACTGCAATGCATATAACACAAAATTTCAGTCCCAAATACACATCGAGTTTTAACGGTACTGGGATTGTGAAAACCGGGAGTTTTTTTTCCACTAGAGGAACACTAGTCAAAGAGGTGCAATGCAATTTCAAGCGCATTGAAGTAAAATGTTGCTATTTAGGCTGTAAACCTCAAAACTAATAAAACCAGCAATGTAAACATAAAAACTGAGAAAAGGCAAGATTAGACTCTAATTGACTTGTTCACTACTTCAAACCAATCTCTGAATATATTTAAAAGATTTCATGCCACTAAACTGGAAAAATTTGATTGCTCTTTGTATCAAGCTGGTACCTTGTAAACATCATCTTCTGGAGGAATGACAAAACAAAAAAAAAAAAAACAGTGTTAGTGTGTAACTAAATGAAAAACTGTACTACTGACTTAATGTGACGAGAAGGAGGGTACGTGGCCAGGCCACCCAGCGCTGAATCAGGGAGAGGGCTAAAGAGGAGCCGGGGATGCCAGTTCGAGAGAAAGAGAGAGACGTCCATGGCCACGCTGTCTGTGTGTTTTATGTTATGTTTACGTTCCTTTGTGTCATTAAAATGTTTACCTTGACTGCTCAGCCGGTTCCTGCCTCCTCCTTGCCCACCCTATGAATACGTTACAATTAACTAAATTTGTTCAATACCATGACAGTAGCTGAGCTATTTTCACAATAGTGTAGCTTTTCCAGTATGGAGTGACATTTTCCAGTGAGTAGTACTGTCATGTCACAAAAGGCTAAATTTGTGATATATATATATATATTTTTATTTTCTCCCCTTTTTCTCCACAATTTGGAATGCCCAGTGTGCTCCAAGTCCTCATGATGGCATAGTGACTCGGGTGGTGGAGGACAAATCTTAGTTGCCTCCATGTCTGAGACTGTCAACCCACGCATCTTATCATGTGGCTTGTTGAGCACGTTACCTCGGACACATAGTGCATTTGGAGGCTTCACGCTATTCTCTGCAGCATCCATGCACAACTAACCATGCATCCCACCTAGAGCGCACCACATTATAGTGACTATGAGGAGGTCACCCCATGTGACTCTACCCTCCCTAGCAACTGGGCCAATTTGGTCGCTTAGGAGACCTGGCTGGAGTCACTCAGCACACCCTGGATTAAAACTTGGGTGGTAGTCAGCGTCTTTACTTGCTGAGCTACCCAGCCACCCAAAAAATGTTTTTTATATTATATTGCAAGCATAGCAAAGGAGCTGAGAGAGAAATCAAAGACACTCACCTAAACCGTCCAAATAAATTAAAATTAATCGAATCTTTTGGACTGTTCATGTAAAATAAACAATTCAGTTATATTTAGTATTCCCTTACTATAAAACAATATAGAAACATCTGTATGCCCTATTCCCAGGGGTTGTGAAAATCCAGCTAATCTGTTTGGAATTTACAATTTAAACCAGTGCTTGTCATCTTTGTGTGTAATATGTATCAGGTGGTCAGTGAGCGGATTGTGGGAGATCTGAGAATATCAGGAAATTAATCTAAAAACTTAATGTTGGCATACCTTAAGAACAATGCTTAAACCTTTTCCTTCCAATAGCAAAAACACCTTATGGAGACCCAAATATGATTGTAAATAACATTTGTGTCATACAACCTAAGTATTCAAACACAAATACACCTAAACAGCCTAAGTCAATGCTGACAAAAAACATTTCTAATGCAGAGGCTGACTTTAGCTTCAGAGTTTTCGCAATGCTAAACATCAGTTATAACCCCAAAAAACAAGACTTCTGAAAAACAGACTCCTGCTCAGGTTATTTCAAGTCAGGAATGAGAGTGATGTACTTACTTCTGGCTCAACCTTCGAAGGCTGAAGAACAAACAACTGCAGAGCTGCTCATAAAAATGAGAAATCAGATAAAAAAGCAAAGAATTGTTCAGCATCTGAAATTCAATTAAAATGTTTGTTGTTTTTATTATTATTATTATTAGCATTATTCCACAATGATGAATTTATGTCACAATAACAGTAATAACACAATAAATGTTAAAGAGCTAATATAACAGATCTTAAATCACTCACCTCCATCAAGCACAGCGAGCACTGCCAGGATAAGGAAAGGAGCCGTCTTACCGACAAACTCATACATGACACTACCAAAAGGAGGGCCAACTGCATCACACACACACACACACACACACACACACACACACACACACACACACAAACACACACACACACACACACACACACACACACACACACACAAACACACACTTTAGTGTTTAGTCAAAATGTTTGGATCACCAACATATGCAATCTCTATGTACAAACATACAGTAGTATATTTACTTTGAAAACAATAGGAATCGCCAATAGGTTTAAGTAAACACAGGCTCTAAACAAATTCAGTATGTGCAAATTGGCTTACTTAATCTGCTAAGTGTGTGTAAATTTGTTTAAAATAATGTGGTTTAAACAAGCTTGTAGTTGTATCAGATTTACTGTAATTGTTTACATAATCAAAAACTGTTTGCAGTCTGTAAGCTTGATTGTTTAAAATAACGGTGCAACTGCAATTTATTTTCAGTCAGGTCAAGTGACTGTTTCAAAGTTTTTTCATTTGTGAAATGAGCGATAGTGAGGCAAACAGACCCAAGAGCAGAGGAACAGTTCAACAAATATATTAACAGCAAATATAGGCAGTCACTGTGTTGTGAAGTCAGGAATAGATTTGTAGAATTGTCTGTTGAAGCTTAGTGAGGTGCAGAACAATGCCCAACAGAAATGAGTGATCTTAACTCCCAACACACAGTCAGAGACGAAGTATCTTCTGTGGATTACCAGCTGACACACAGCAAACTGGAAGGCAACCACACCTGACACGCAGGCTCACACAAATAATGTACATGAAACACTAGACAGTCAGGGGATGATGATGCTATTAAAAACAAAGAACAGGAAACACAACAGAAAGGGAGGGAAACCAGGGAGGGAGTTTAAGAAAAGAGGAGTGGTTCGGAGGCCTGGGAGGAGGCCTCAGGGCTTAGGCAGGGTCTGGTGGCCTCAGGGCAGAGGGGACAGTGAACTGGGCAGCAGCTGCTGGACAGGGTTCAGGAGAGAGCAGCTCAGGGGGTGGAGCCGTGGATGGCTTAGGTGTGGGCACTGCTCGCCGCTGGGGAACGGTCTCTGTGGCTGTGGATGGTGGCCACGACAGGGGAACGGCCTCCGCAGTTGTGAGCATGGGTATCTGCAAAAGGGGAGCGACCTCCGTGGCCGTGGGCACCAACAGAGGCTGATGAATGTCCTCCATGGCCATGAGCACAGGTAGTGACAGGGAAACAGCTTCTGTTGTTGTGAGCAGTGACAGGAGAACAGCCTCGATGGATGTGAAGGCCGACATGGACTGTGCAACAGCCTGTGTAGCTGTGAGGACAGGCAGTGACAGGGGAACATCCTCCATGTCTGTGAGGACAGGCAGTGACAGGGGAGCAGCCTCCGTGGCTGTGAGCACAGGGAGTGATTGGGGAACAGCTTCCTCAGCTGTGAGCAATGACAGGGGAACAGCCTCCATGTCTGTGAAGACCGACATGGACTGGGGAACAGCCTCCATGGCTGTGAGCACAGGTAGTGACTGGGGAACAGCTTCCTTGGCTGTGAGCACTGGTAGTAAAAGGGAAACAACCCCCATAGTCGTGAGCACAGACAGGGAAGGGGAAACAGCCTCCATGGCCATGAGCACAGACAGTGACTTGGAATAACCTCTGTGGCTGGGGGCACTGGCAGTGGGAGGGAAATAACCTCCATGGTCGTGAGCAGAGACAGTGACAGAAGAACGACCTCCATGGTCAGGGGCACTGGCAGAGACAGGGAAATTATATCTGTGGTCGTGAGCACAGGCAGGGAAGGGCAAACAATCCCAGTGGCCGTGGATGCTGCTAGGGATAGGTCAACAGCC
Organism: Xyrauchen texanus; assembly: GCF_025860055.1. Lineage (NCBI taxonomy): Eukaryota > Metazoa > Chordata > Actinopteri > Cypriniformes > Catostomidae > Xyrauchen > Xyrauchen texanus. The sequence continues at coordinate 14,862,155 of NC_068297.1, read as the reverse complement.
TCCAAGGTCATGGGCACTGTGACCATTGGTGCTGGCAGTAGCAGGGGAATGACTTCAGTGGCTGTGGGCGGTGGCAGCAGTAAGGGAACAGCCTTCGTGGCCATAGACGTTGGCAGCAGCAGAGAACCGGCCCTCGTGACCATTGATGCTGTCAGCGACTGAGGAGCAGGCGTCTGGCTCCTCCTCCTCCGGCGGTGATCGGTTCATCACACAGCAGCCAGGCTGGATCGAACACTCAGCAGAGCTCCATGGCGAATGGTAAAAACATGCAACAAGGACGTTCATTGTCCCACATGACGGTTCCCCAATCAGTGGCCCTTGGTGAGAAGCAGGATGATGTAAGCTGCTTCATTCTCTCCGAAGGGAAAGCATAAGGGCTGTGATGCGAAGAACAAGGAACATTGTGCAAGGAATGCGCTACAGGATTCAGCCTCACCTGAATATGGGGTTGGAAGGGGAAAACAGGTTGCTGAACAAAGGAGGTGAGCTCAGCGAGCTGCAAAGCTATCATCTACAAAGCCCAGTTCGATGCAGCGGTTTTGATCCTGCTGACGTCCCTGCAAGACTCCCTGATGAGAGAGGGCAGTTCGAAGAGTGGATTCCTCCGCTGGGTCCATAGTTTGGCTGGATTTTTCTGTAACGAGCGATAGCGAGGCAAATAGACCCAAGAACAGAGGAACAGTTCAAAGGATTTATAAACAGCAAATATAGGCAGTCACTGGGTTGAATAGATTTGTAGAATTTTCCGTTGAAGCTTAGTGAGGTGCAGAACAACGCCCAACATAGATTGGCGATCTTAACTCCTAACACGCGGGCAAAGACGAAGTATCCTCTGTGGATGACCAGCAGAAAACGCAGCAAGCTTTTTTTCCGACACGCGGGCAACCAATAGGTACACGAGACAGGACAAGCTAGGCAGAGAGAACAATGATGCCATGGTCCTTGACATACAAAAACCCAACCTGACAAGTTGACAGGTTCGTGACATCACCGGAGAGTGCACAACTAGATCCATGCGTTTATACAAAGAACGTACATGAAACACGAGACAAACGGGACAATAATGCCTCGGTCCTGTCAGACAGACACGTGACAGTTTGTTTGTTTGTTTGTTTGTTTGTTTGGAGACTGTTGGGAGGGGTGACTCAGTGGCATGACACCATTAACAGGAAGAGCCAGGTTCAGCCCACATTTATGGAACTTTCTCTGACAAATGTTCCTCTGCTTTAAACAGGGCACTTAAAGTTAACTCCCTTCTTAAACTCCAAGGCACTTAATACATAACCCCCTAACCTAGCATTTCTCTCTGGTCTCATTATGTCTTTCAAAGAGTATCAGAGTAAGGATGCTCAAGATATCCAATGGACCAGAGCAAACTACATACTACAGATCAAACTAGACTTTTACGTTTTCAGAAGAAAAAGCAATGCGGTTAAAATTCACCACTACATAGTTAAGGGTGTTGTGGGTGGTTGCTTACTGGCCCAAATTAAAAGATTTTATTGTATACAATATTATATTTTAAATATTGATTTCAATATTATAGCACACATTTTTCAACAAGTCACACAATTTGAGTTACTGTATCATTCAAGTTCATGGCACATACAGTGCAGAATGAGTTATGCGCCGAAGTTTAATTCTTTGGTTTAGGGGCTTCTTCAAATCTCTAACCCAAAGTATAATGAATATTAATAATGATGCTTGCCTAATTATCTAAAATTCCCAAAAAATGGCTTGTAATCCCAACACAATACTTACCCAAAACTCCCATGGCTAGTCCTCCCAGGGCAATTCCTATAGCATTTCCTCTTTCTTCGTCATCTGTGTAAACGCTTGCCAGCATCCCCATACCTTTATAATGAAAAACAGAAAAAGTCAGTTACATAGGGCGAAGCTTAGAGATCATCCACAAAGGGCAAAATATTGCGTAACCTGCAAAAAAGAGGAGACAGACTTAATTTCTAGCAATATATTGAATGTAAACTCAATAAATCCTGATTGCTACAATGAAAGCACTAATCATGAGTTCCAAGAGTCCAATTCATATACAGCCTTGGCTCTACATTACATCTTTGAATGGAATCGGGCCCATTTTGAACAGGGACCTGAGCATAATTAAAGTTAACAGTGGCTTGTGCATACGGAGCACTCAGGTCTACAAACTGTGCATTTAATGTAGGCATTTCAAATGGCGGTATAAAGCATTACATTGCAGCTTTTTATTGAGTTGTAATGTAGCACATTGCATAAGGCTTATTACCTGCCACAGAAGAACAAGACGAGCCAACCCCCTGTAGAGATCTAGCCAAAAACAGCAACGTGTAGCTTGATGAAAACGCAAACACTTCACAAAAAGAGTAAGACACAAACAGGAGAAAGAGTTAATGTATATGCATTTATCATAGGAATATGGTACACAAGATGTGTAACTAGAATAATCATTGTATAATATAAAATAATGCATTGCACCAAAATTATTGCATAAACTTTGAATATTAAGGCAGCTTCACTATCCTTTACACACTATACAATTTTTTATATTCAGTTGCTACCTGAAAGGGATAGTTCACATAAAAATAAAAATAATTTCATTATTTACTCACCCACATGCCATGCAAGATGTGTATGACTTTCTTATGCGCAACACAAATGAAGATTTTTAGAAGAACTGTAGGTCCATACAATGCAAGTGAAGGGGTGCCATAATTATGATGCTTCAAAACGCACATAAAGGCATCATAGGCGTAATCCATAGGACTCCAGTGCTTCAATCCAAATCTTCAGAATTTATATGATTAGTATGGGTGAGAAACAGATCAACATCTAAGTTGTTTTTGGTTATAAATTCTTCTCCTTGCCCAAAAACACAAGAAGAAGAATGTGAAAGTGATCCGTTTCTCACCCACACCTATCATATCGCTTCTGAAGACATTGATTTAACCACTGGAATTGTTTGGATTACTTTTATGGTGATTATGGGATTTTTGGAGCTTCAAGATGTTGGCACCCAAAAGAGCTGAGAAATTTCTTAAAATCTTAATTTGAGTTCAGCAGATGAAAAAAAGTCATACACATTAGGGATGGCATAATGGTGAGTAAATGATGAGATAATTTTCATTTTTGGGTGAACTATTCCTTTAAGGTGCTATTTCAACATGATCTGACCCTGAAAAATTACTTGTTGCATTTGGGTTGATTTATTCATTGTAAAAAATATATATATTTGTTTACCCAAAACCTTTGGTTGTAAACATTTTTATCATTTACTCTCCCTAATGTAATGGCTTTCTTTCTTAAGAAAAGTAGATGTTAGGCAGAATGTTTACCTCAGTCAACATTCACTTCTATTGCATAGAAAGGACGCAGTGAAAATGAATGGTGACTGAGGTTAACATTCTGCCACATATTTATGTTCCACATAATATAAAAGTCATATGGGATTGGAAAAATATTAGGTTGTGTAAATAACAACAGAATTTACAGAGCATCTAAGTGAGCTTAATGTTAAGCAAACATTAAAATTATGTTTCATGTACTCACTGATGGTGGAAACAAACATGATGCAGAAACCAGCAAACATTGGGATCTGGTAGCCTATTCTGCAATTACAGACACATATTGACTCATTTCATGTCTTTTCTCACATGAAACCTAAAACTTTGGCACCAGCATTTTTTATATTCTGTAATATTACAGTAAAGGCATGTTGTACAAGCAGATCTTATTTCACTGTAACAATTACAATCCCACATTAAAAACATTTTGGTTTGTTTAGTTTTTTGCTTGAGCTGCACATGCTGTGATCTAACTGATTAAACACTTTGTATCAATGTCAAGAATATTACTTTCAAAAATACTTAGCTTCAAGAGAGAATAATATGCTATGCTGCATATTGCGGTACTGGCATCTATTATAAACAGATGTTATTTCACTGTAATTACAATAAAATACAATATTAATGGCATACTATAATGGTTCCAATAGCTTTTTTGTTGTGAGCATGCATTGGTCTAATTTATTAAACAATTAATCCTAATGTCAAGATAAATGAGACATACGTACAGTCATACAAATTGCTGCAATATATTGTTGACTGATTATGGCATAAAGCCAGGTGTTAACAAAGCTCTACTGGCTCTGTTTAGTGGTGCTGATTCACACTGGACTGGCCAAAGCAGAACATGTGAGAGTGGTGGCAGAGGGAGCCATACATGCATGAGAGATCTGACTACTGCTGATCACTTTTAACACACATAAGCAGAAGGACAATTGCAGTGCAATATTCACCTTACTTACAGTCCATTTACACTCACTGCAAACACACATACAGTACAAAGTTCTGCCATGTGCAGCAACTGTCATGCTCCTTTTGAGAGAATTGCTGCTGTATATTCATAATTTTGTTTTAGGTTAACATAGTGTGGACAAGGAATCCTCTTTTTCAGTTAGTAATAATGTGAAAAGTTGGCCACATTGACAAATAAGGTTGTCCGAGATGATAAATATGAGAAGATTTTTTTTTTTTTTAAATTAAAGCACAAATCAATTTCGTCGAAATTTAATTTTTGTGTCCAATTTGGTTTTATGCATTTAAAAAAAAAAAAAATATTTATAGAATTTTCTACAAAAATATTGATTTAATGACTTGTGCATGCCATGTGGTGGAACCATCAATTATAAAGTTAGTAATTTCCTTGCAGCTTAAATAAATAAGTGTATACACAACTTAATTTCCAAAAAGATTTCAAAGATTTTTTAAGGTAAACAATTTATTACAAATATGATGTTATATGAAACGCTTTTTTATGGTTACACCACATGACTGAACAAAATGTGCCTTTTCATAAAGATATATCCTATATTTAGGATAGACTTAGTTAAACCTGTTTTGAATGTCTGTGCCATTAGACTTAGCATTAGGGTTGACATTTGTCTTAACCCACCTGTTGGTGAGGGGTCCTATGAAGGGGTTAGTGATGAGTTGTACTGTTGCTTTTGAGGCAAACAACAGACCCACTTTCACATTCTCATCCAGAAGCTGCTTATCTGCTTTGGGGCAATCAGACTGGTTTTGAAGAGGGGTTATGCTATGAACAGGGGCCGGGATCAATGGGCCAGACGTGCTCATCTGGGGACTGAAGCCAGTCAAGCGTGTAGAGTTATCGTACAAAGACACAATGCTCTGAAATGTGCTGGATGGCGAAAGAGAGGAGATGGAGTGATTCTGGGCTGCCTGGGAGGCCTCGTCGTCCACTGTGTACAGGTAGCTGGGAATTATTGGCACTGTCATAGAGAGGAGAGAAGTTGGTATATGTGAAGTTATAATTACCATACGATTTTTAAACTGACATAAAATCTTCGTTTACAGATGGTTTTAATTATTATACTCAGTCTCTGCACTGACACACAAACATGAGGCAAGGTAGCTAAGAAAACTTTGTTCTACATTTAATCAGAATTAGATAGAAGCTAAAAACAGTCAGCTAAAAACATCTCGAACACCGACTGGAACAATTTGATTGGAAAAAATACAACAAAAACAAAGATTTATCAAGATGTTTAAGACCAGTTGTGACTGTTATACCCCCCACCATCATTTGTACAGTGATCAGTGGAAATGTGTCTGTAACCCCAATCCTCAAATGGGCAACCGACTCGTTCATTTCAATTAGTAGGCTACTTAACAGCTATTTTATACATTATTTATGAATAAATCATTCATAAATGCATTCAGCAGACATTTAGCTATTTCCTGATGGCCTGGATCAGTGTTTGACACAAATGCAGAAAGGCCCATTCTTACCCATGGCAATTTCTTTTATTTTAAAAGAACCGCCCTATTTTAACGAGGGAAAACAAAAAGCTTTAATGTTTACATGTTGTTTAAATTAAATTGTAATTAAATTAATAATTTCGGAGGAGTGGCTGGTGGTTTCTTTCTCATCTCCCCTGTATTTAACAAAGAAAAAAAAACCTACATCCAGTTATTTGCATTGACATACTCTTAGTTAACAAGGCATTTGAATTTATTCAACGTTGAAGCTAATAGTTTAGTTTAATATCAATGTCAAAATGTGTAGGCTAATTCATATTAAAGAGAAAGTCAATTATATAGTATGATCCATGATTCATAAATATTACAGCAGATTAAAAAAAGGTGATAGAATAGCATATGATGTCATAAGAATGCAGCATATTTCATATGAGCAGTGTTTATATAACCCGTTTATAAGAGGTTGATGTGAAGGATGTGTAGCCAACTCAGCATCATCTGCTTGCACATGTAACAGGTGTGAGCAACAGCAGCACTTACCGACCACCGTTAAAAGCATGTTGTCCAAAAGCAAAGCTATAAAAACGATAAACAGAATGAGCCTCCGAGACTGTCTTTCTTCTCTCAGCCACGTCAATAAATTAAAATCTCGTAGGGCATCAAATAGTCCCATTTTTATCAAATCCAATTGCACGACAGCGAGTGAGAAAGGTCCTGCAGCAGAGAGAGAAAATGTCAGCGAACACTTTTAAAACAAAATGTGTTTAACAATATGTGACATGAAACCTCACAATAAATATAAGAAAAACATAAAACATTCAAGTAAAAAAAAATAGACAAGTAGTTTTCTCTTTTTCTTTTTTCTAAATATTCTAAATATTTAAGGCGAATAATATATCAATTTGGGCTTTAATTCTTACCTTACAAGCACATTTGTTTTGAGCTTTGCGGTCAGTTCTCGGGTGAAACGCACGCTGGATGCGGAGCGTTTTGATTCACTGCTGTTTGACGTCACGCTGTTTCACACATGAGCGCAGAGAGGTGGTGTGCGCGCGGTCGGATACACCGTCAGATAAAAATGGGCAACACAAGAGGACTTCATTTACTATGTTTTTATGTCTCACTCACTCTATATAATAACCATTGTCATATTTATCAGCAGATGCAGGAGGGAATCTGGAAGGTATTTCCAAATATATTTGCGTCTATTATTGAATATATATATATATATATATATATATATATATATATATATATATATATATATATATATATATGTATATATATATATATATGTTTACAGCTACATTTTGTTCTGTTCTTGGAAAAAGGGATGCCGTCTTAACCAACTTGATTGGAACACTTGGAAGCTCAATTGTCCACCTGGCAAAGGCACACCACTTGTTGGGTTAAAAAAAAACTTTAAAAACAATAACTGGAAACGTTTGCGATTTAAATTCAATATAAACGTAATTGGCTTTTTGTGGCACTGTAGGTTGTAAAGCCAAGTTTTTCAGCGCACCTTACCAAACAGATCACATCTACAGCCTTTTAACTTCTTATTTATAGTTTTATAATGGCGCCACCTTGTGGCCCTAAAAAGCGCTCTTCACAGTATGTTACAAAAAACATAATTACTCATAATATATATATATATATATATATATATATATATATATATATATATATATATATATATATATATATATATATATATTTTATAATTATACATTATCCATAATATTTAAATATACATAACATTTGAAGACAGAGGGATTCAGACATTTTAACAGTCACAGAATTATTCATTTATTAATTTGGTTTCAAAGTGCATGATCAGTTGATAATATTCAACTTCACAAGTGCATTGCAGGTGCTTCTTCATTCTTTTATAATCTAGTGTTTATAATAGTGATTTGAACATGCCTGTCAAGCCACAAAAATGAAGGCGAGTAAATAATGACAGAATTTTCATTAAACTTTAAATGAAAAATACAATATAACATTATTAATACTTACATACTTACATTAATTTCCTTAAAATGCAATGTAAAATGTAATACACAATTTATCTTGTAGATAATACTCTTGCATAAACATGAATAACTATCATGAATAAATTGACATGCTAAGTGACATTTCTGATCAGCAGCACGATACATCCTACAAATCTGACCAAAAAACATATAAATATTATGGTCTCGTGCACTTTTCCTTACAATACAGGCACTGAAGTGAAAGTCACAATGCAGAGATGCGGGCCTCTCTTTGCATCTGGCTCAAATGCATACCTTATTATGAGCCCACTTTCTCCTGTGTACCACAGGTGTGTGCTGCAACAGGATTGTGGGCCATACTCCTTCGACCTAATCTATCAAACTGGTAGTAATATAGACATTAAAACTAATAGCCATGTGCTGAGACTGGCCATATTTTCCTTTAGTAGTTCTGTGTGCCACTATCAAAGCTCAAACCACAAAAGGTCTTTGCTTCTTCGGTCTTCACTTACTCTCTAGATCTTTGTGCAGTACATTGCCCATGCTAAGACACATTATGCACCGCCTATAAAAGCTAACAATTTTTGATTGGCCGAGTTTGAAGGCCATACTCATAATGGCCATGCCCATGATAATAAAAAAAAAGGTAACCATGAAGTACATTGGGTGCTTAGGCACAATATCACCAAAACCGATGGTGGTCAAGGTGATGAAAGTAAAATAAAAGGCATCAAAGTGATCCATCTCTTTCTCCCACCGTTTCAAAATTTGACTGCAGATCACCATGTAACCAAATACTACCAGCAGAATAACCAGCAAGGGGGATTTAAAATGATCCATCTCCTGTCCAATGTCGGTGAAGAGCTTGCCTGTCTGTAGGGGTACACGGTCAAGCTCCGGACAGGAGCTGGATTTTGTTCGAGAGCTCTTGAAACGCTCCCTTTGAAGCTTGAAGTTTTCTTTCACAATAATCCGATCAAAGATCTCTTTGTTATTACGAAGCTGTAAGGACTTGTTTCTGAAGGAAGACTGGGTTCTTATCACTCGCTGAATGTCCATTGTCTCATGCACCACCACATCCTTGCTAAAAGTATAGATATCCTCAGCAGGAGAACCTTGCACTTGGTGGGGAGGTGATTCTTTGCTATCGCTTTGAAGGCTCCTCAAGCAATTAAGCACCAGTTGATTGAAGAACAAGCTGAGACGAGCATACACCTTAGACAAGAGAACAGCTAACATATCGCCCACATCTGAGATGACCAGCAACATGAGAGGGATGCCCACCATCGCATAAAAGATACAAGCCACCTTCCCCTCTGTAGTCACAGGATACATTTGCCCATAACCTGTTAAATGAGGAAATGGAAAGAGCGGAGTGTTAAAAATCCTCAAAATTGTCTTGATCATTAAAAGGATTGTTCACCCAAAATTTCAAATTCTCTAATCTTTAATCATCCTCATGGCATCTCAGATGTATATGACTTTCTTTATTCTGCAGAACACAAACAAAGATTTTTAGAAGAATATCTCTATTGGTCCAAACATTGCATGTGCATAGTGACCAAAAATTCAAAAAGCATATAAAGTCATAAAAGTAACTCGTAATACAACCTCAATTCCCAAAAAGTTGGGACAGTAGGAAAAATGCAAATAAAAACAAAAAAAGAGTGATTTGTAAATTATATTCACCCTTTGCACTCCTTTTTGGTTTTTATTAGCATTTTTCATACTGTCCCAACTTTTTTGGAATTGGGATTGTACTCCAGTGGTTTAATCCATGTCTGAAGCAATACAATCAGTTTTGAATGAGAATAGACAACATTGTAACACCTTTTCCACTGTTCATCAAGCCATTGCAGTCTAGACACGATCATGATTTCAAGCTTGATAACGCATTCTAGTGCTTGATGCATACACAGAGCATTAGGAAGTGTAACTGACCTTAAAATCATGATTGCCAAGGAGACTGCTGATGTCAGTATTTATAGTGGAGTAACATCTATTTTACATTTTACTGTTCTAACCCAAATCCAACTGGTTTGCTTCAGAAGACATGGATTAAACCACTGGAGTCTCATGGGTTACGTCTAGGCTGCCTTTATGTGCTTTTTGGAGCTTTGAAGTTTTGCATTGCATGTTCCTACAGAGCTGAGATGAAAAAGTCTTCTTTTGTGTTATGTAAAAGAAAGTAAGTCATACACATCTGGAAAGGCATGAGAGAGAATAAATGATGAGAGAATGATATTTTTGGGTGAATTATCCCTTTAACTCACATTGTTAAGAATGCATTTGAACACTTCCAAGTCAAAGTTTAAGAAGACCATGGATGCAGAATTGTTTCACTTACATTAGACCAACAGCTTTTAGTACTGCCATCTGCTGGAGGCCTTTCTCAGTGCATCAGAAAGACAAAAGTGCACATGGTACAAACCTGGCAATCATGTTGTAATCAGAAGCCCATACTTCAAAAAGCTTATAAATTAATTGAGGTTCACTTGATAGTTGATGATATTGTTTAATGAATGCAAATGAATGCATTTGGTAACACTAGGCAAGTGTGTTCATCATTTCACTAATGTGTGTGTAACCAAATCCATTCATTGTCCTCTCGAAAACATTTTTTATTTTTTACTTTTTCAATAAAATACTCTCCTCATATTCAGGGTCTAGGACGAAATACATAACATGGAATTTTTGAGGGGGCCCACATGTCCCAAAATACCTTAATTAACGCTACTAAAATTAGCATAAGTGTTTTAACGTTGCCATCTGGTGCAATTAAACGCTTTTCTATATATGAAAAACCCTTAAACTATACCAAACTTTAAAAATAAATACAATGTAAACAGTGGTCGAGGGGCTAGTGGCACACTGACCATCAGGAAAATCGGGAGTTTTCCTAGAGGGCCGCTGGGCAATGTGGGCCAGCCCACTGCCACGCAAGTATAAATAAAAGCATTACTGGGAACTGGAACATCTTATCACAGTATTATTAGATTTGACACCTTGCTGAATAATGCTCATTCCTGAAAGAAATGCAGAAATGATGAACAATATTAAATTTGTGGCTATTTAAGCCTTTGAGGCTTACTCGTTTCAAGGATAGCAGAAGCAGCGCTTGTCTAATCATTAAGGTTTTTCACGTTTTCTCAAGAATAATCTGGGAAGAAATTACCGCTGATCTAAAGAAGCAATAAAACACAGAGTGAAAATATAAGCAATTAATCTGCAAAATAACCAAACAATCCTATCAGCAAAGTTCTGCAAACTAAGAAGCATGTGTTTATACTTTACATATTGTAACAGATAAAGAATGGGCAAGGAGGAGGCTGGGAACTGGCTGAACACTAAACAAATTAAAAAAAAAAAAAAAAAAACTCAACATAAAAACATAAAACGAACACACATGTAGTGTGGCCGTGTGCATCTCTCTCTCACGAATTGGCGCCTCCGGCTAGTCTTTATCCCCCTATTGGCTGATTAGCCCACTATTCAGGGCCGGACGTGTGTCCTCAAGGGCCTGCCCCGCCCTCCTACTCATCACACTCTTCCATCGCCATCTCAGGCCCGGCATGACGCATTCCCCTCCCTTCCTGGAGGGGGGTTCATTGCCCTTCCGGCAGTGCCTACTGGCAAGTTTTCCTTGCCTTGTGGAGCCCTGAGAGAGACAAGGGGGAGAGGGAAAGATCGAGGCGGAGCGACAGAGAGATAGAGAGAGGACAGACCTCGACCACTCGAGACACGCTGTCGCCCAGACCTCAACCACTCCTCCGCCCTCTGGCGGACGCCAGCTCACTCCTCCCCCTTGCAGACGGCAGTGAGTACTCCAGCCCCTGGCGGATGGAACCGCTCCTTCCCATTCTTCGGCGGACGGCAGCGGTCCTCCTGCTCTCGGCAGCTGGCAGCGAACCCCTCCATCCCCAGGCAGAGGGCTGCAGGTGCTCCCTCTGGCGGATAGCAGCGACAAGGATTCCGCAACAGTGCATCCCTCTTCCCTCCAGGGGTTTGACACCAATGTAACAGATAAAGGACTGGCAAGGAGGAGGTGGGAATCGGCTGAACAGTAAACATAAAGTTTAATAAAAACTCAACTTAAAAACATAAAACGAACCCACATGCAGCATGGCTGTGTGCGTCTCTCTCTCTCGAACTGGCGCCTCTGGCTAGTCTTTATCCCCCTCATGGCTGATTAGCCAGATTTAGGGCCGGCCTTATGTGCCCAAGGTCCCGCCCTGTTCCTCGTCACACATATATTTGTTTATTTTTAATATATTTTTGAGGTGTTGTGTTTATAGGCCCCAGAAAAGCAATGAAATGCTGATATGTTTTTAATAATTTTTCAGAAATCTAGATGGTGCTTAAAAACTTTAAGAAAATGGTGAGGAAATGCTTATCACAGCACCTAAATTACCTTCTCTTGCACTTTCATGTCCATTTTAACCTAACATCTGCATGTTTCTGCATTTTGATGTTAATTGTCTGACCTGTAGTGTTTTTTTTTGTGCTTTCTCTTTATATAAAAAAAGGCCACATGCGGTTCTATACTGTAGATGTTTTAATGTTATGACAATTTTTGTACCTGGGGCCCTTTGTCATGATTTTGCTTAGGGCCCCACAAACCCACTTCACTTGCTACTCCATAGGCACGATTTACAAGACTGATTTCAAGCATTTAAACCTTTAGCTTGTTAGGGAGAAAATTTCATTCAGTCAGGTGAGTCCAAACGTTTGGCCAGAACTGTGCAACTGAAGGCCTATAAAGAGAAGAAATGGTTTTAGGAATAGAATGCTTGATAAAGATAAAATATCTATTAATTCAGGACAAAATTATATAGTAAATTAAATGAACCTTTGAACTAGTCTTTTTTCAACACAAAAATCTGAAATCGAGCCGGAAAATAAAATTAATGAGCCAGTGTTTTATGGTGTGGTGTGCTGCGGTCCGGATGTAATGAGCTGCTCCGGACCAGAAAGTCCAGGGGCACTTTTTAGTCCCAGTTTGGCTCTGAGTAGGGCAGATGAGACTTCTATCCCAATATAGTACTCTTATCCCAGTAGACACCGTAAGTAAACTATTTGTAGGGTGATTATATGGCCCGACCCCTCGACACAGCAACACTGACTCAACCAGTGGCTTCAGTTTGGGGCAGGACAATCTCTTTATTGAATTAACAGCTGTCATACGAGTGTTCAGATAAGATGTTTGAAAACAATGTTTATTTTTGCAACTCTATTTGGTGTAAGGATCTACAACTGTTTTGTCGAAGGATGAATAAGTTCTGGAGGTGCTTGATCATTTTTTTTCACAGTACAATTTTAGGAGGTAGCCTACATTTGAACAAATGTATAATAAAAAAAATCAATGGAACTATAATATTAAAAACCAGAAATGCAAATTATTGCAGACTGTTTGCAGTGACAGTTAGGGAACCTACAGAGAACATCATTTATTAGAACATCAGAAGTGTAAGAGTTGCTGGTGAGTTAAGGGAGATACAGAAGGAAAGAGAACTTAGCCTTCTTCATAAACCACTTTTAATCAGCTGACTCTAAAAACACCCATTAAGGTTAGCTGCTGAGAAACACAACATACGCCCTTCCTTAATAGCATAATGGACATCCACAGTGAAAGACAAATGACTACGGTGTTGCGCACATTTGCAGTATTCTAATTCACAACATAATGATTTTCCTTAAAAGATTTTCTGTAAGATGTAGGTTTATTTTCAATTAATATCTGAGCTGTGTTAGCTGTGTTTGACAATTAAGATATTATTTTCCCCACACCCTCCACAGACATGTTTCATGTAAAACAGTAAAATGTGTCATGGGATTTGGAAAAAAGTTTGATTCTGGTTTAATGCAATGTGAAACTAGTTCTGATATGACATCTGTGAGTAAGATGAAAATGTTCATGGGACTGCCAAATTTAGCATCTGATATACAGATAACCATACAGGTATTGTGAATGTACAACAGAATACTTCACATTTCACTACCAACATTTACTGTTGTGAACAGACTGAAACTGGATTGATCTGATGAGATGCAGAAGTGGCTTCCCTACATTAATTGTTTATATGACTTTGTGGTCTAAATGGAAATGAGTTCAGTGGTGTACATTAGTGTGAAATTGTAGGGGCGAGTAATGCTGGCATGACCTATGCCTCCTCATTGCTAGCAGAATATGTCTGTATCTTGATGAAAATCAGTTGAAAAGTGCAGTTCTCCATGTCTTAAAGCTGTGCTTTCTTAGCTATTGTCACAATATTTTTAAGCTGTGCCTCATGGTGACACAGAGTCTCAGCTATTCTGTTTTCATTTTAAACTATTCTGTTTGATATGGTTACAGAAACCGATGGAGTGCGTACTCCAGGTAGGGAATGAGGTTTTGCCCCAAGTGAAGGAGTTCAAGTACCTCGGGGTCTTGTTCACGAGTGAGGGGACAATGGAGCGGGAGGTTGGCCGGAGAATCGGGGCAGCAGGGGCGGTATTGCACTCGCTCTATCGCACCGTTGTCACGAAAAGAGAGCTGAGCCGAAAGGCAAAGCTCTCGATCTACCGGTCAATTTTCGTTCCTACCCTCACCTATGGTCATGAAGGTTGGGTCATGACCGAAAGAACTAGGTCGCGAGTACAAGCGGCCGAAATGGGCTTCCTCAGAAGGGTGGCGGGCTTCTCCCTTAGAGATAGGGTGAGGAGCTCAGTCATCCGTGAGGAGCTCGGAGTAGAGCCGCTGCTCCTTTGCGTTGAAAGGAGTCAGTTGAGGTGGTTTGGGCATCTGGTAAGGATGCACCCTGGCCGCCTCCCTAGGGAGGTGTTTCAGGCACGTCCAGCTGGGAGGAGGCCTCGGGGAAGACCCAGGACTAGGTGGAGAGATTACATCTCCACACTGGCCTGGGAACGCCTCGGGGTCGCCCAGTCAGAGCTGGTTAATGTGGCTCGGGATAGGGAAGTTTGGGGCCCCCTGCTGGAGCAGCTGCCCCCGCGACCCGACTTCGGATAAGCGGTTGAAGATGGATGGATGGATGGATGTTTGATATGGTCCATTCATTTTATCCTCAAACACAATAACTGTCAAGAAAGTACATAAAAAGTGTCTGTTTATTTGTTTTATTTTGTTGCCTTTTTAAAAATGTACTATCATAATTTTATTGAATTTTTCCTATTAAGAGAGACAGTAATATGGGGAAGAGAGAGAGGGCAATTTAATAATGACTTATACAAGATGTAGACCATTTCTCTCTCTCTCTCCTCCACGTTTATCCCAGGCATTGCCCATTTTATGAACACCACACCCAGTAATAGAGGTCTTTTAGTTCTTTGAACATCCATCATTGTCACTACAGGGGCCTTGCCCAGTTGATGCTCTCATTTTAAAAGGGAATTACATTTTCATAAAAGAAGTAAGAGATTTTCTCATATTAAACCTTAACCTTTATCCAAGCCCTCATGCATAACCTTAACATGTTGCAGCCAATAAACAGAAACAGTATGTGTTACAGTAACACAAATAATTTATGACAAAACCTTCCTTTTTAACCCCTTTAAGTAGGCTATGAACTATGAATTCCCCAATATTGGGAATTGTGTGCTATGAAAATGTATCCAAAATGAACAAGTAAAAAAATTTAAAGAATGTGTGAATGTAAAGAAAACTACATTAAATAAATGCGTCCACTTATGTTATGAAAGAATATGCAATGAATCAAAATAGATGCTTTTCCGCAAGAAAATCTTTATCCTTTTCAGCGTGTAAACAACTATAAAATTAAAGACTTTTCCATGTACTGTTGTTAATTTGTGTCACATTCACTTCTGTTCACAAAAGAACAATATTGTTCTACTATACTCCAATGGCGACACCTGTTTCTGTCTTTTAATGGTTTGACTGGTAACTGTGGACAACATTGCTGTTGTGTGTGGCAGAATTTATCATGTGAATAACAAACTCAATGGTAGGCTAAATAAAGTAGAGAGTTTGGACAGTTACAAGATAACTTTTAAATATTTGGTTCAAGTTAAAACAATAAAACCTTGTCAAATTTCTGAAAGTTTTGGTAAGATTAGCTAAGATTACTTACCCACTGTAGTGAACACGGTACAGCAAAAGAAAAGTGATCCATAGAAGGTCCAGTTCTGATTCTGTTCCTTTTTAGTACTGAAAGCTTTCAAAATCGTTTCTATGTTATTCAGCAAGTCTTGCTGCATCGATGACTCTGAAAGAAAACACAGAACTGTGGAGTATATTTGATTGCACGACAATGGCAAGTTTTAGCATAGATAAATTCTCTGAATAATATTTGTATTTATATATTTATTTATTTTGCTTTTTATCCCCCCACATATTTTCGTATAATTTGTATGCTATCCTTTACTAAAACTCCCCCAAAAAACTGTAAAAAAAAAATAAATAAAAAAAAGTTGAATTCACAAATTAAAAAATTATTAAAGAGAATAAAAGAAAGATGAAAATAAATAAATAAATCACACGCTCATATATAGTAGGCTACCAGTGTGATTCTGAACAGTCTCCACCACTTTGCGTACAACCGCTCGGAACTCCGCCGACTCGTTAAAATGGTTCTTCTCAATCTGGCAAAACATCAGCGCTCCCAACGTCGTATAAACAATGAGAGATAAAATTAGGCAAACATGCGGAAACAAACGCCACATCCATGTTGCGCATCTCCCTTTTGCGTTTGACTTTCGTCCCTCTTCTACCGCCACGGACATCTCTCTCCGCCAGAGACACGGGAATGGATGAGGAGATGAATCTTCTCATGGCAGTGTGGTTACAGGAGCTTTAAGGCGGTCGTACACCGGACGAGAAGCGCCACGAGTCACGACGCGTCGCGGCTAGGACACGCATAGGTATCAAACACGGGGCACGTCGATGCGGTTCAGGTTGCAGACAGAACACACATAAGTTACCAAGATTTTTCCCTTCATCAAGAATGAAGAATGCTTAATTAAATAATCTATGTCCTTTGATAATGATTTGAGTTAAATTTAATGGAAAATATGCGAGTTGAAATTTGAGCAGCCTCCGGAGTGGCAGCGGTGCATACCTGCAGTGATCCTGGAGTATCCAGGGACACCTGCATTGAAAAAAGTTTTTTCTCGAATTTTAGAACGTTCCTCCGCCAGATGCGTCCAGTGTTCGACCCTCTTTAGACCACCCTGCTGCAACCACAGACCTAAACTGCCTCATAAAAGACGTTAAACTGCTAAAACAATGACATCACCAGTGTATGCCTATAGTACAATCACGCCTAGGCCTAATATTTCAACACACATTATT
The DNA here is from genome assembly GCF_025860055.1 of Xyrauchen texanus. Taxonomy (NCBI): domain Eukaryota; kingdom Metazoa; phylum Chordata; class Actinopteri; order Cypriniformes; family Catostomidae; genus Xyrauchen; species Xyrauchen texanus. Next base: position 14,845,077 of record NC_068297.1, on the reverse strand, counting down.
ACAATTCACATCTGAATTTCAGTAACACCTCTAACTATGGAGGGAACAAGCAATAGATTCCTACAGACTTGTGTTTCTTTGAGAGTGACACCTGAATGCCAGCTGCCCTTGAGCCCCAATATGATCCGTTAGGGGCCGTTACACCAAACGTGTTTTTTGTCTGTCCGTGCGGTTACTACTTTTTCAATGTAAAGTTGTGCTAGACAGACGGGTCGTTGACCATTAGCCCAGATAACAAAATAGGTTTGGGCTGATTTTGGCAAAATTTCAGCAGTGAGTTTGGCCCGCACACTCCTACCACATGGGATTACGGTCCAAGACTGGCCCAAAAGTCGTTTGCCGAAATTGGACCAGGCCAAACTTTCCTGTGTTCCTCGTATTCCCAGAAAGCATCTGTTATTGGCCTATACTCCAGAATGCTCAGATGTCACATGTTTATACTTTATGTTGATTGGCAACTTGACATGCTTGTTAGTGCTGATAACAAGTATGTACACATTACTATGTGTATACTATATATTTTTTTCTGACTATTGAAGAGCCAGGAGAACAGCTTTTAATTCTGTTGTGAACAGTGATATATGACCAGCTGCCCATTTTGCTACTTTAAATTTAAACTGTAGGACAGGGTTCCTCAATAGGCAGCCCACAGTCCACATCTAACCTGTTAGAGTCAAATGTTTAGCTCGTGCTAAAGGCCTGTTCACACCAAATCTGTCATGAATCTGTGCACTTTTTTCTTGTGTCTGCAGACATGATGTAATGATGCAAGAATAAACATGCGATTACATGCTAAATCGAACCCAACAGCTCAAAAAACAAATAATTTGTATAGGCTTACCATAGTGAATCAGGGTAAGGTAAGGTAAGGGCATTGTTTTGATCACTGATTGTTTATGTACTAAATCAATAATGGCAATTTGTGAATTTTTTACCAAAAAATCATACATAGTGCTCGATAAAATAATATTGTACAGAAAAAAATATGATGCCTAGCCTGATATTCAAAATTATTTATAAGAAAACATTGGCTCACAGTCTTTTCTTTATTGAAATTATTGCAATATTTTGTTATATTATCCTTTAGAACAATACAAATATTAATACTAATGGGTCTAATAATTGAATCTGCAATTAGGGAAAGTTCAGGGAGTAGAGCCCATTTGGAGATGAGCAGGAAAAGTTGACTTGCATGGAGGGCATGGAAATCAAGATTGTTAAAGTATTCTTTTTTTTTTCAGCAGGCAACATTGTGTAGTTTTGAAAAATGTTCATAATTGTTTGAATATATAAAACAGAGAAAAATACAGAGAAAAATAACTGTATTTGCACTGTACATAACAAATTAGTATTTTGCACTCACTGTACGTAACAGATAACAGATTTGTATTAGAATTGCACTATGTATGTGTGTGTCTTTAAGTATGTGTATAATTATTTTTTATAATTTTTTTATTATTATCTGTCTTGCTGCTGTTTTTTGTATTGTTGTGCACTGGAAGCTCCTGTCACTGAGACAAATGGCTTTTATGTGTAAGCATACTTAGCAAAAAAGCTGTACATCCAGAATCTGGGCCTTTTAAACCGTCTGTATTTGAGGTGTAGATTTAATGCGTTAATTCTGTGCGATTATTTATTTACGCTTATTTAACCAGGCAAGTCAATTAAGAACAAAAATCATATTTACAATAACAGCCTGGCAGGAGGACAGCAACCTCATGAACACCAACATACATACAATACATGCAAACATACTACTACACAAAAAGGGGATAATTAAAATATAAAGAAATGACATAATTTACTTACAGGCTAGACTATCCAAAACAGGCTAGAGTATCCAAAACATTTACAAGTATTATCTAAGATGCTTGATAATACTTGTTTAACAGCTGAGACAAAGATGTAAGTATACTGTAAATGTTCACAAATTTCTGTAATTATTCCAGAACCTCGGAACAGCAAAATTAAAAGCAAAACAGCCATACACACATTTTCTTTTTGGGACATTCAGAAGAATACAGTTGGATGATCTGACTAAATATAATGTGACATGACGTTGTAACATAGCTTGAAAATATGCTTGAAGATTAATTATATAAAAATAATACATCAAAGAAATTAACACAGTCGTGTCCCTTGTCAGTAATTTGAAATATTACTACCATCAGAGCAATTCAAGCTTGAAGTACCACCTGTTTTCAGGCCTTCAGAATTTCTATAGAATCCCTCAACATTGACATGAATAGGCATCTAAAGTCAGATTGTCAGATTCATAAGCCAATCAGATTGATTTATTTGTTGTTGTGGGTGTGGTCTTTAGGATACTCCCAGTCCATGCCTTCTAGATGGCCTTGAGTGAGGCAAACACGCTTTAAGTGATGTATGTAATTTGAAAGTGAAGAGCGCAAGATCTTGCTGACGAGTCGGCTGTCATCACTGCTGTTATTGCCGTTGAGAAAGAGATCCTTATGGATTTAAAAACCTGAGATGTTCTGCATGATCGTGCGATTGATTAATTAAACAGGAAAGGAGGGCTGATTTTTTATTGTTATAGCAACATCAGGGGTTTTCTAAGTGTAAATTAGGCTGCTTGAGCATTCGGTGTCAGATCAAGTTTTTAAATTTAACCGAAAATTTTAATCACAAATATTAATAAAGAGCTTTTTCTTCGGTAGGCCTATTAGACCAGCTTGGTTCTGGCTTTTGTGTGTGGACTAATTTTTAAAATATCAATTGGTATTATTAGTTGGCTGTGACAATGTATGATGCATAGGGTGACTTATTCATTGTGAAACTGTGTTTTCTTAATGGCATGAATCTGAAATGTCATTGAAGGCCTAGACTTAAAATGCACGGGCCACGGCTGCAGAATTTAGATTTTCCCCCCTGATGAAAAGTTAGGTTTACACAAAGTCAACAAGGCTGATATAAAAATGGATGTGATGATATGTTTCGGCAACAGTTTGTCGTATTGAAATTAAACTTGGTATGCTTCATCAGGAACATGAACTGAGGGCACATGCAAAGTTTGGAGACAGTGCCACCTATGGGTCAAAAAATTTGAAAAATGGCTGAAAAACCATATGTCCTAAAATCACAAGGTTGGTGTCTATGGATTGTGTGGGTCATGAGGATTCCAACGATACCAAATTTCCCCATACCAACCATACTGTCCCTCCGCCAAAATTATAAAAAAAAGAAAGAAAGAAAACAATTTATCCCCTTTTCTACCCAATTTGGAATGCCCAATTCCCACTACTTAGTAGGTCCTCATGGTGGTGTGGTTACTCACTTCAACCTGGGTGGGGGATGACAAGTTCCAGTTGCCGCCACTTCTGAGAGTCAATCTGCACATCTTATCACGTGGCTCATTGTGCAGGATACCACGGAGACTCCGCATGTGGAGACTCATGCTACTCTCCATGATTAATGCACAATTTACCACGCGCCCCATTGAGAGCGAGAACCACTAATTGTGACCACGTGGAGGTTACCCCATGTGACTCTACCCTCCTTAGCAATCAGGCCACTTTGGTTGCTTAGGAGACCTGGCTGAAGTCACTCAGCACACCCTGGATTTGAACTCGCAACTCCAGGGGTGATAGTCAGCGTTAATACTCGCTGAGCTACCCTGGCCCCCCAAACTGAATTTTATTAAAAAGTGACATATCTTTAAAAAGCATTGTCAGATTTAAAAGAAATTTGGTATGCATCATCGACTTTATGTCCTGAGAATAACTGAGCAGTTTGGCCACCTATAGTTCAAAAGATAACCGTAGGTGCTGAAGTGGTGCAGTGTGTTAAACACTTGACTATTGTTCCATAGGTTGTGGGGTTGGTCCCTGCCTCTGCAAGTCATGCAATACAATTTTTTGTAGTTCTGGTGATTTTGTATTGTGCTTACTGTTGCTAATGTTTTCCACAATCAAATTCTGATTTTCTTTCTTTTTTATGGATTTCATCATGCAGCTGGAGGTCAATTGAGGGCATTTGAAGGTTTAAATCTATCACATTGTTCTCGTCTCTTGTAAACACAAACTCAAGCCAGCCAGAAATAAGCTGAAAGCATGTCTTCTTGTGTTCATCCACACCAATGGTACAATTCAGCGCATTGTTTTCTTCATTGGGGCAAACCAGACTTTTATTTTTTTTTTTGGGTGACCAGGACTCACACCAGAATTAAGCTAAATTATATTTCACACAAAAACTAAAAACTCCACTGTCAGAACAAACCAGAAGCGCCAAACGCACGCCAGATTTGGCCCAAACGCCATTTCTATCAGGGAACTTTTGTATGGAGGTATCTTGAGACATGTAAAAGGTGAACTTCTTTTTACTTTGACACTGCGTCTAAAATACTTATAAATATCTGTAAAATTCCGTGCAACGCTCACACGGATTAAAAAAACTAGTACAGTGTGAACGGACCTTTTTGAATGCATATTTTGTCTGTCATTCTGATTATCATTTTTGCCTTGAAGTAAAAATTACAAATCACATGTCAAAATGATTTTGTCTGCTGTGAGGTACTGTCAGGTTTCAGCACAACACTGGCCCATTAGTATCTTTCAAGCCTGAATATTAATGCTGCTAGGGCACTTATCCAATAAACAGACTCTTATCCTTGAGCATCTTCAATGCATCATTCTGAAAATTACTACAGGACTCAAACCGGATGTTAAAGTGTAATCAGACAGACTCGGTGGCTCTCTGGTTCGATTTCACTTATAGCTTTTCAACTTGCAAGTTCTGGAGCTCTGAGAGAGAAAAAATCAAGTAACATCAGACAACATGTAAGATGATATCTATTAAATGGTCACATCTGCTCTCACTTTCACTTCACACCAAACTGTATAATAAAACAGAAGCTACAGTTTAGCAGAGGCACATAAAACCCATATAAAGAAAACTTTGCTAATTCTATTTGTGTGTGATGCTTTGGATTGCTTTCCTTGCTTAAGCAATCAGAAGCAGACATCTCCATTGTCTGGCTAATGTTCTAAATCAGTAAATATTTATGCAGAAAGCCATGCTGTTCAGAGTTATGGCCTTGCCACACTCAGATTCCACATCAGCTATTGGACAGATGCTGCTTTTTTATAGCCATTGTGAAAAACTATTATGTCAGTGTTTTGGTCTTGTAACTTTAAATTAACCTTTTAAGCAGTGGCATACAACAGTTTCTGTTTCAATGGGACTAATACCAGATACTTGCATTTGAGAGTTGTCCAATATTTACACACAGGGGAAGTTAGGGACAGTGGTTAAGGAGAATCTGAGCTGGCCCAAAAGAAAACTGCACCTGCATAAATCCACAGAAAGCTCAGCAAATTCCTGCAGATTGGAACTCCTATCATGCACAGTCTACGCACTCCCTAGCCGTTGTGTGTTGTATAATGACTTGATGTTAAAAATAGTTGTTATTTTTTTGCACGTGTGCATTATGATTAAGATTAATTAATGGTTAAGATTAAGTATGAGTTAACTTATTGCAGTTAGTTGGGCAACTTAAAAAACAAAACAACAAGGGGGCCTGGGTAGCTCAGTAAAGACAACCACCCCTGGAGTCACGAATTTCAAATCCAGGGCATGCTGAGTGACTCCAGACAGGTTGTGGCGAGTTGTGCGGGCCTCCACACGCGCTACTCTGCAGTAATGCGCTCAACAAGCCACGTGATAAGATGCACGTATTGACGTCTCAGAGGCGGAGGCAACTGAGATTTGTCCTCCGCCACCCAGATTGAGTAAAGTCTTAAGGTCAATAATAGCACAAATTAAGAAACAGCTTTCTCTAGAAATTCGTCAGTCAATCATTGATTTGAGGAATGAAGGCTATACAATGCTTGAAATTGCCAAAAAACTGTGTTTGTCTTCAAAGACAAAAAGGACAACTGGCTCTAACAAGGACAGAAAGAGATGTGGAAGGCCAGATGTACAACGAAACAAGAGGATAAGTGCAGCAGAGTCTCTAGTTTGAGAACAAGACACCTCACATGTCTTCAGCTGACAGCTTCATTGAATTCTACCTGCTCAACACCAGTTTCATGAACAACTTTACTTTTGTCTTTACTGAGAAGACTCAGAGGTGCAGGCCTTATGGGAAGAATTGCAAAGAAAGAGACACTTTTGAAACAGAAATACAAAAAGAAAAAGTTAGAGTGGGCAAACGAAACATATTGGACAACAGATAATTGGAAAAGAGTGTTATGGGTCTTAACCCCATTGAGCTTTTGTGGGATCAGCTAGACTGTAAGGTGTGTGAGAAGTGTCCAACAAGACAGCCACATCTAAGGCAAGTGCTACAGGAAGTGTGGGGTGAAAAGTCATCTGAGTATCTGGACAAACTGACAGCTAGAATGCCAAGGATCAGCAAAGCCGTCATTGCTGCATGTGGAGGATTTTTTGAAGGGGAACTCTGAAGTAGTTTAAGTTCAAATTTGTCATGTTATTAATGTCTTGAAAATACATTGTGTTCAGTTGAATGCCACTTTGGTGAATTAAAGTATTTCTTTCCATAAGAGCAAAATCTGTACATTATTCAAAACTTTTGGCCACCAGTGTGTGTGTACACACACACACACACACCTTAACATCCAGGTCATTCAAAAGTAAAAGTGTTTATGAGTTTGAAACAAGGGCCAATGAACCTGATAAAAAAAAAAACAAGGTATTAGACAATAATACAGAACATGAAAAATTTTATTCAATATCTACTCTCTCATCTTAGAGATTTAAGACAAATAACCTGGTTTACATTAGACAAAGAGCAAATAATTAAGTAAATTGACAATGCTGGATTGGTGATTCACAATTAAAAGAAAACAAAATAAACAACATGCATGTATATACTGTCATCATATCAAAGACTAGGTAGGCCAACACTCCAGTCAATTCTTTTCAAATGCCATGACAACATAATCCAAAGCTAAATTAACAATTGAACAATCTGGATTTCCCAATATAAATAACCCACCACTGCTTTCCACGGCTCTCCCAAAAAAACTGAATGCTTAACAATATAACTGTGGCATGTTGCTGCCATCCATATGTGCATTTTTTTCACCCAAGCAGGCCTCATGATTGAGTAATGACAGTTTTGTAAAGGTAGCATTAAAAAAATCATCAGTATATAACATTTGGGGGTGCATAAATTTAAACTTTGAGGTCAAATCAGGCTGTTGCTTAAACATACATTTCTTTATACTGATAATAAAATCTAAAAAATTAAGCATCATTATCCAATTAAAACACTCGTAAGAAATGAAGTGTATGTGTGCTCAGGGTTTTGATTTGAAGGATTGTAATAATAATACATTAGCCTACGTAAGGCAGAACTGAACTCCCACAATCATCTATAAAACTTACTGCCTTAGATTGCAGGCGAAGCAAATCTTCAACATTCAGACAGACAACGGTTTTTATGGGTTTGTGTTTTAACACATATATACACATTTATATAAAGCATGTACATGTGGGTGTTTTGGTGTGTGCATATGAATATAATACATGTGTATGGGTGTTGATATTTATGTGTGTATGAGTGTATGGAACAAAGGCACTAAAAACTCTGAAGCTGTATGTGCCTCAGATTTTAGGAAGGTACAAATCTAAAAAAGATATTCTATTTGGACGTCACAGTTTTTGGAAAATAAAACTGTGAAATATTTAGAAAAATCTCTTGCACCAGAATTAATAACATTTTTACAAAAATGCTTCTTAAAAAGAAAATCTTTTACAATATGTTTTCCAGGTTATTCAATACAGTTTTGGCAGATAAATAAACTTTAAGTTACATGATTTGCTGGACCAAAGCCATTGAGAAGACAGTGGGAAGTCTTCGTTCTCTATGAGAGGAAGACCTGATTAAACAGTTCATCTTGTCAGCATTATTTCACTTCTTAAGAGCAGCAAATCAAATCCAGTTGTTAGACACTCTGCTCTACAAATACAGACCTTCTAGGGTCACTGAAATTATTCAAATACTACAAAATGATAGGTGTTCATGCATCACAGTAGGGCTGCACAATTATTCATATTTTAATTCGGATCACGATTTCTACCTCACTAATATCGCAGATGATTCTGCTTTATTGTGAGAGCTAGCTAACAGAAGGTGTCAGCCAGGTAAAGTTGCAAATTGTTGTTCATTTTTATCATAGGCTGCGTTTATGGATGAAAGATAGTCACTAGTTTCTATACTCGTGTCCTAGTCTGTTTTCACCTCAACCGCACCAGACGTTTAGGAGTCTCATATGTGCGGCGGGTAATAATAATACAGCGTTCTGTTACACACTCGATGCACATGAAATTAATTCCATCTCGTGATAATAAATGTTTTATACATAACAGCTGTGGTCAGAGTTCGGTTCGTGCATGCCGCTAACCGGGTTATTTTAACGCATTTACCCAAGTAGCACATTTGCCTAATTCCAAATATATTTGACCATAACAAGTGTGTAACAAATCTAAAGTAACCCCATTGCACCTGGATTGTGTGGCACGAGGAAAAGACGAGTGCAAGGAGTGCAAAATGCCTCTGCTGGTAACACACAGAAACAATACACTGTCATTCAAAATAAAAGGCTTGATAAAATAATTAGGCTTCCTTCAAAATAGACACTGGAGACTGTATAGCAATTCTTCATGCTCAGTTATTACAGAAATAGCCTATATATTACTGTAGGGTATGGGGATATACAAATAATGTTATTAAGAATGGATCTTAAAAGAGGATGTAAGTGTTACACCCGAGTAACTGTTTCTATTAGCAGTAAAGAAAATCGCAATTTTGGTCAAAAGGAATAATTTACTAGTTTGCAGTTCTAACAGCTTGTTTAAAATGAGCGCTACCGTTTAATGTAAGTGTATAGTTTTGTTCTTTAGAATTAAGATCTAAGCAGTGGAAACAGTATTTATTTATGTTCAAATTGTGCAGCCCTGTAATTATACGTTTTCAAATAACAGAATAATCGTGATTAATAATTGTGATTATCATTTTCACCATTATCGTGCAGCACTACATCACAGTGCTCAATCAGATTTGCAGGGGTTGATGGGAAGAGTAGTTTCTTAGAGTCTCACAGAGCTTCAGCAAATCGGGAGCCACAGGTCAAGACTCACGGGATTCCAGCTTGCTATACTTAACCCAGGTGGTCGTCAATGTTTGCCACAAGAATGGCAGCTGGTAGTTTCGAGGCACAATGCCCCGGATGTTACTCTCAAAATACTGGAATGGACCAAACCACCAGACACGAGATAACAGGTTGCTAGCAGAATTCTCCTTTAAAGCCTATAGAGCAGCAGAGGAGATTAAGTTAGAAGAGAAGAAAATAATGTGGATACATGCTGAAATCTAATTAGTTTTAAATGCAGAGTATTTAAACACCACCTTTCTATAACCTTATGACTATCTAATTTCATTTTTATCCAATGAAAATGGTGGTGTCAGAAATGATTGCAAAAATAAAAATTATTATAAAGTTCAGTCATGAAACTCTACATGGGGCATTGTTAGCTGACAGGACCACTGACATCTGTTAGACAATCAATATGGTACTATCTCTTTGTCAAACATTTAAATTGCATGAATTGTTGTTTTGCAGGTAAGTGGGTTTCACTGCAGCACACTACGAGAGTTTTCTCTCTGAAACCTCTCCTCACCTTCTGGTTAGCGATTAGCTTAATGGAGCTGACGTGAAAATCACAGGGAAAAAAAAATCAGCTAGTGTGGCGCAGACTTTACATGCTCAACATGGCATGCCAGTGTATATCTAGCAGTAATAAACCTTTTTACTTGCTCTGCAGTAGCAGCTTAACTAGTCATATTCATTATAACACATAAAATTTACTGAAACTGACTGAATATAAAAATATATAATAAAAAGTTACAATGAAATTAAAATGATTACATTTGATTTGTTTGTAAACAATTTTTTGGGTGAAATTTCCTAGGATTATTTTGTTTATTTATTTTTCTTATGTTGGATTTAACATGTTTTCATTCTTGCTAAGTAGTTGCAAGAGTGGTGTAACTCTCTATATTAATATAAAACATTCTCTGAAAACAACAACATTGTTTAGAGAAGCTAGCACACTAGGCCACCCTTTTAGCTCACTGGCCAAATACAGTATTCGGTTTTAAACTCCAAATTCACCTGTTGATTGGCCATTGTATGATACCACCAGAAGAGGCGTGTAGTTATGAAGTAGGCCACCACCACATCAATGGTGTAGTGGTCATGAGCCAACAGTATGCAGAATATACCAACTGCACTTAGGAACAAGCAGAACCAGTGATACCACCAAAACCTACGTGGAGAATCTGTTACACAATAAAAACAAAACATTAATTCTGTTTCATGGTTTTACATTGGAGACAGGCATGAACTAGCTTTTAAGAACACTAGATGGCACGGTCAAAAAGTGGCACACAGATTGTGTTATTGGCTTAAATGTCCACTAGATGACACTACTGACAAATGTGTTTCACAGCATATTTCATTAGAAGCCTAAAACTATCATCTAAAACAGGGCATGTCAAATTTGGACCTGGAGCCTCCATCAAGAGGTTATCTCCAACCCTTATCAAACTTGAGCAAGCTTTTCAAGACCTTCTGGAGTCCTTGAAAAAATACAGGTAGGTGTGTAAGAGCAGGGTTTGAAACAAACTCTGGACTGGACTTGAACAGTCTAATGTTTGTTTTGATAGGCATGTCAATAGCAGCACACCATACTTTTGTTCATGAATGTGTACTCACACTCTTTAATAAAGAGGTATGTTAGCGTCAGCATCACTGTGTGTCCACTGTACAGGTAATCTCCACACAACGAGTGAGAGCCAGTGATTGACAGGCCACCACCTGCCATCATTTTCATTACCCGACGCATCTGGGCCTCCCAGTCACCAAAAAGCTGAAACATAAACACGCACTTATAAGCAGCATGTACTAACACATGTATAGATATACAAACAATCAGTGCTATATTTTCTCTACTTCTTTTACTTCTTTCAAACTTCCATTTTAAGTGATAGTTCACCCTAAAAAGAAAATTCTGTCATTTACTCTCCCTCTTTCCAAATCCCTATGACTGTTTATTATCTGTGGACAAACACAAAGTGATATTTTGGAGAATGTAAATGCTGCTCTTTTCAATATATTAAAAACAGACAGTGACCCAGGGCTGTCATGCTCCAAAAAGTCAAAAGATCACCATAATAGTAGTACATAGGACTCTATATACAAAACTCAAAATGATAGTCATTATTCACTTAAAACCTCTGCTGTAGCTCTCAAATCTTATTTGAGCATTTGCACTTAAACTCTTCAAACTAATTAATAAACTATACATAACATTTATCTTACATCACACTTAAAAATGAAAAATAAATCAGCTGCTGATTTGAGTCAAGAGATACAATAAGTATGACAGTGTGTCTGGGTGAAAAAGAGTGATTCATTCTGACACGGTTCTGTCTCAACAACATAAGAAACTGGTTTCACACAACATTATAGTATGATGTGAGACATAAGCATCATATATATATCTATATTTTTTTTCAGTCATAATGAATTAAACTAAAGATCATGAGCTACGAGTGTTATCACTCAATATTCACCTTGGGAGAGCACTTAAAATGCATGCCTGGCACGGGTAATGTCGTTACATACATGGTCACACATCTGTATAGGTACAGAGTGCCCACGATGAAAAAGAACCGTCGGCCAATTATGGACCTGCAAACAGAGAGAGATAAGGGTGAGAGCTAGAAAAACATTGCTGATGAAAGCTTTCTGTGTGGTAATCAGGAAATGCATTTCAGTTATGTTTAAACTATTTATATGTGATCATGATATAAATTTAACAACCTTGTAAAAATCCACTAAAATGCCTTGATGAACTTTCCTGTTGAAAAGACCAGCTTTAATCAATTACCATGTTGGTCCAGGCTGGTTTATGCCAGTCTAGATAGTGGTGCAGCAAAAATGCTGGTTAACCAGAATGGTCTTTCTGGTGAAGTTGGTTGACAAATGAAGACTTGCCGTTTAAAAGGATGGATCAATTAAAAAAGAAAATTCTGTCATCATTTACTCACACTCCTGTTGTTTCAAACTGGTATGACTTTTTGTAAATGACAGAATGAAAAAAAAAAAAAAAAAAAATCTAATTAAAAAAAATCCTGCTAAAGAACTGGAAATGTTTTTTCCGCATTAGACATTAACCTGACAAAGGGGACAAAATTGCCAAAAGTGGAAGGGACATGTCCAACCTGTAAATGTTGCCTTTGGGTCTCCCTACATTCACAAACTGCTTAAGTTGTATACATCACATTTTTGGACTTATATGTTGTTTCTTTACATAATCTACAACAATAAATCAATAGTTTTAAACATTTCCATGCCCTCATGAAAGCTAGTAGGTACACAGCCTTGTACCTACATCTGTTTGTCTGATTTTTAAACACTTTTTTTTGCTTCAATTCAAAGTTTATGTTATGATTCACCTCAGAGCTGGTTGGTTTGGTTCATGGCTTAGAACTCTTATGCAGGATTATATGGAAAAAATGACTTTGAAAGATACTCTCAAGACTACTACTGCTAAAAAGTGGTCAGGCACTTTTGTGTTCTATACCTGGTCTTTTCAACAGGGTTGGGGAAAATGTAATTAACAGACCTGTGCTTGAGCAGACACCATTGTGCAAACCACATTCCCACGAGCAGCATTCCATTGATCTCACAGATGGAAAACGCCCACTGCACACGATCAAACAGATCAAAGAACTTATCCGGCAGGGGCGGGGACTCTTCTTTGGGGGGGACACGCTCGTGCACCACTGAGATCACAACTGTTGTTGTGAAAAAGCAGCACAGAGCATACAGGAAAGCCACACCTGTTTTTAACCACTCTGTGGGAAACGGTGTGCGCTCCTGCTCAGAGGGCAACGGAATCAAGATGCGAACCGGCTCGGTGCAGAATCCATTCTTATGTCCGCCATTAAGGATCTTTCCATTGCTAAAACTGCCATTGGCAAGAGTGATGCCGGCATGTCCATTTGCGTGGAGACCATTTTCATGGTTGTTGCTCTTGTGCGCCTTCATATGGCTGGTGAAGCGCAAAGTCTCTATTCGCTCTAACAGTTGTCGACCACTGTCCCCGGTTACCAACGACAAGGGTGGGGCTTTGAAGTCCTCTTCAGAGAGACACAAGAGGGCGGGGCCATCCATGTTATGCAATGCATCTGAATATTCTTGCATGCCCTCCTCATTCAGCCAATCAGAGACATCGGTGGACGTCCAGAGCCTTACCTCCTTCATGTCTGTGAAAAAGGTTTCAGGTTGCCGGGACAGGAGTGGACACAACTGAGCCCACACTCAGCTGTTTGGTGCCCTGAGAGCAGTCATACTGTCTCTGGGACATTGGAAGAGAGAAGCTGGTAGGTTTAATCTCTTACCCCCTTCCCTCAGCTTTTTTAAACTGAGAAATGGCAAAGTCTGACTGTGGTTGTGGCTCAGTGATGATGAATCCTGAAGTGCAGATCTTTTGTCAGTGCATATCAACATACAGCCCTGAAAAAGAAAAGGCCCAAGTTATTTAACAGAAAGCAATCGGTGCACAGTGCATCCGTGAAGTATTCACAGCGCTTCACTTTTTCCACATTTTGTTACATTACAGCCTTATTACAAAATTGATTAAATTCATTATTTTCCTCAATTCTACATTTGTCAAAATTCTACAAACAATACCCCATAATGAAAACGTGAAAGACGTTTGTTTGAAAGCAAATATATTACAAATAAAAAAATGGAAATAAATAAAAAAAAAATCAAAAAAAAATCACATGTACATAAGTATTCACAGCCTTTGCCACGACACTCAAAATTGAGCTCAGGTGCATCCTGTTTCCACTGATTCCTTGAGATGTTTCTACAACTTGATTGGAGTCCACCTGTGGTAAATTCAGTTGATTGGACATGATTTGGAAAGGCACACACACCTGTCTATATAAGGTCCCACAGTTAACAGTGCATGTCAGGGCACAAACCAAGCCATGAAGTCCAAAGAATTGTCTGTAGACCTCCGAGACAGAATTGTATCGAGGCACAGATCTGGGGAAGGGTACAGAAAAATGTCTGCAGCACTGAAGGTCCCAATGAGCACAGTGGCCTCCATCCGTAAATGGAAGTTTGGAACCACCAGGACTCTTCCTAGAGCTGGCCGCCCGGCCAAACTGAGCAATCGGGGGAGAAGGGCCTTAGTCAGGGAGGTGACCAAGAACCCAATGGTCACTCTGACAGAGCTCCAGTGTTTCTCTGTGGAGAGAGGAGAAACTTCCAGAAGAACAACCATCTCTGCAGCACTCCACCAATCAGGCCTGTATGTTAGAGTGGCCAGACGGAAGCCACTCCTCAGTAAAAGTCACATGACAGCCCACCTGGAGTTTGACAAAAGGCACCTGAAGGACTCTCAGACCATGAAACAAAATTCTCTGGTCTGATGAAACAAAGATTGAACTTCTTGGCCTGAATGGCAAGTGTCATATCTGGAGAAAACCAGGCACCGCTCATCACCTGGCCAATACTATCCCTACAGTGAAGCATGGTGGTGGCAGCATCGGGGAAGAGACCAAATCTTAGCGGGAGTCGAGACCGGGAGATTTAAAGTTCCGCCGGCTGATGCGCACTCAAACACTGAGGCGCTTGTCTCTCACCCCCGCTGTCTGCAGCTTGCAACGTGTTGCATCATTGATGAAATCATCATAAGATCAATTTTATGTGAAAAATAACTCTAAAATGACAACAACAATAAAATCTGTATGTGTAATATATATGAGAATTGGATCCCATAAGTTACATCTCATTGTGTGTATTCAAATATTAGAGAATATTATTAGGTGTGCCTTACATGGGCACAAACTAGATTAATGTTTTAAAAACAGCCATCACTAGAACTAAAGAGGTTAAAGTTGCAGCCAATGATTTCAAAAATGTTGTAAACATTCAGAATACATTTAAAATGTAAGAGTACAAATGAGAATACACGGTCCAGTTCTGTTACATAAACATTTTTAAAATTCAATGCAGCTCTTGTTTTGTCATGTATTTCTATCACTCTGTGATACAGACACACTTGGCCCAAGAATAGTCTTGTAAAATATATTTAGAGTTTCCCTACTTGACTGATTTTCTGTTCAGTGCATTCTTATCAATAAAATTCATTATTATAATGAATAACAATACACAATAAGTGTTCATCTGTATTATATTTACATATCAGAAACATACATTTTCCAGTTATTCCCAGTAAATGACAAATCTGTGCTCAGTGGTGCTTGCACTCACACACTCTGTAGGCACAACGACATGATGTAAATAAATTTAAAACATTGGATTTAGCAATGCTTCATGTAAACCTGGTACAGCAACCCTCTACGATCATGGAGGAGAAAGAATAAATTTGTTTTTACTCTCCAAACTTTTGACGACATGCAAGCATAATGTAACAACAAAATATATTAAACAAACTGAGAGAGGGGGCCTTTTCATATACATTCACACAATATAGTATTTTGTAATTCTTTTTTCGATTTTGCTTTATGATTTTAAATCACATTTTAGACTTTTTAAAAATGTACAAATTTCACATTCTATCAATTTATATGATGTCATGAAATTTAATAATGATACAATCTGTTGTCACAGTTTGAAATTTCATACACATTTTTAACAAAACAATTCACAAGGCAGGAACCTAATAATGAAAATTAGGGATCACAATTTTCAAACAAATAATTGCGATAATGATGATTAAGGACTATGGTGATTAATTGTCTGTTTTAGGTGTTTCACAAATATGATGATTAATTACCATAAAAACTCACTATGTGTGCTTCATGCACTCAACAAAGTCATTTATACAAATGTAGCTTGGGTCATAGAATAAAATAAGGGTATATGATTTCCTTTTCATGCTTCAAAAACATATGAATAACAGTCAAATATAGAAGTATAAAATTTAAAATAACTCAAATATATCTAATTTATCCAATTTACATTTGATCCATTGGACTTTTTCAATGTTTTGTTTTCTTTTGCTTCTTTTGTAACCCAGCCAACCTGTATAGATATTATATTATATTATGCAATAGTAAAATATTTCTGCCTTAAAGTCTTCACTTTCACACATTATTTTAAGGCTCTCTGATTAACTCACAAGCCCTTATTTCTCATGAAGGAAGACTTTGAGATTCGGTTTCTTGCATTTTATCATCTCCAGAGAAATAGAGCAGGGCATCTCCTCTCTCACACTGCTTGTTATTAACACTACGCAAATAAATCCACAATGACCATGGACATTTGCCATTACATGGCCGTTAAGGGAAACTGGAGCGCTTTGCGTTCACAAAATTAATAAAGTTTATACCTTGTTAATATTTTTCGAGGGAGTTTGGCGCAAGTCTCTGAAGATGGCGTGCACATCAGAGCGCTTGAGAAGTGTTCATCTTCACACACTCTCAAGAGAGCTACTCTTGTGATGTACGCGGTGCGGTTCCCTGAGATGCTCAGAGATCAAATGAATGAGACAAGTGCTTTTTCATAAGAAGACAAGGCTGAATCCAGCTTCTTAAATCAACTGCTTTTTATTCAGTAAAGGGCCTCAATGCTTCGACATTACACAACTCTTTAACTGGTGAGTGAAATGTTAATTTACTTGCCAGTGGCTAATAATGTTTTTTTGGTCACATAGTGCAAGTGATTTACTTGCAATGTAGTGGGCTGTGATCGACTACACAGTGTAAATGAATCTAGCCCATAAATCTGGTTCCTACTAAATATGGTTTGACATAAATCCACAACACATTAAAGCAAAAGTGTGTAATTTCTGTGGCACTAGCGTTACCAAACAACCAAACCAAATTGCAAAAATACTAGGCCGATACTAGGGTGGCAATGTTAACTGCTTCACCATCAGTCCAAGGACAGAGTGCCCCTTGAGCATTTCGCTGTCAGTCAAGACAGGGGCATCAGATGTTTCTGGAGCGGATCGAGGCCACAAGCCCCCCATTAGACCCAGCCATGGTTTTCAGACAGATCCCAGAAAATGTCCTCGGGCTTCCATTAGTAAAAACTTGGGCTGGGAAATTCAACACTTTAATTTCTGTTATTTTTTTTTTAAATGCATACAAAAAAATAATTAATTAACGCAGTAAAAAATAAAATAAGATACTTCCTGAAACCTCAACCGATAGGAGAAAGGTGTCCCGAGTTGTTCCTGGCAGGCTGCTTAGCCTTACAGGCTCTGATTAAGATAGGGTGGGTATTGGGTATATGCCATCTGTCCAGGAACAAACCCATGCACATTTGTAGAACGGGCAAAACTTCCCTAATGTTTTCCCCACTTTTCTGGCTAAAATTTGCATATATAAATGTTCAGGAGGTTCGCATTTGACTCAGCTGCACATGCCATCACAGAAACTGATTGTGTGGAGAAAGTCACACTTATTCATTAAGCATGACACATGTCCCGGTCATAATAAACAAAGAAGCGGATTTACTGTACAGAGAATGAAGACTTCACTCTCAAAAGTTTCACTCTCTTTGCACCGCAAACGTTAAATAATTACAAAGAACTGTGCTAATAATGTGTTTATTTTTTTATTGTTTCACAACCCTAGTAAAAACAGATAGTCCCACCCCAAACTCACGCCACTGGTCAGGGTGGAATGCTTTTAAAACATCAGCTATAAAAGGACTAAATGGAATACTTGCACTTTAAAAAAAAGAAAATAATAATTGTCACACTGAAGGACTAATTAATTAGAACTGTAATCAATTGACAGCCCTAGTATTAAGTTAAAAGGTTCAGCTAACATTAAAATTGATGACAACATCAATAGTAATATGAACATTCATTACCCTAATAAACATGTCACAATCAGCTAGGACATTGCTATTGTCGGTGTAGCTCAAATACAATCAATATCTTTATGAAAATTGTAAGGCCACGCTTGCAAGTGTGAGCTTTTATTTGTGTAACTATTCTCTTGTAGACCTTTGATTACCTCTCAGTTTACATTATAATAAATAAACATGGAGTTCTTAATACACCTGGATAGGTTCCCAAAACAAAAGGTGGCAAATTTTTACAAGGACATGACTCCCATACGATGTGCATACAGGTGAAACAAAGGGAGATCGCTGTAGGCAAGAAATTGAAATAGAGGATTCATCTGGTCATTGATATCAGAGTCATAATATTGACAGTTCTTAAATGCAGTCAAGCTGACGTTGATGTATATGACAAAAATAGCTGAAAACAGCAGGCTTTTGTTTCATAATTGACACATGAATTGTATGAGAAAAACACCTGCTACCACAAAAGTGCCTAGAACTGTACATAGCTTTTACTGAATGTTGTGTGCGCAATTTAGTCACCGACTCGAGCAATATTCTGGACTCCTGGCCAAAAAGCACAATCTAACATCTTTACCTACTGCGTTTAGTCATGTAACAGCACATGTGTACACATATCCCCACACGCATTCAGGTCAATACACAAACAGGACAGCAAAGCACTCTCTCTCAGCATCTAATTATCATACTGAGTGTTTTGGCAGAGGAGCTGCAGAACTTTTGAGACTTATGGAGACTTTTGGACTCTTTTAATAAATTAAATAAAAAAATCTTGCCAATATAACTAGATAATCTGGATAATATATAAAACTATATTAATGGAAAATGGTCTGCACTTATATAGCGCCTTTTTTACCTTATCGGTATTCAAAGCGCTTTACACTGTTGACTCATTCACCCATTCACACACACAATCATACACCAATGGTGGCAGAGCTGCCATGCAAGGTGCTAGCCTGCCATTGGGAGCAACTTGGGGTTCAGTGTCTTGCCCAAGGACACTTCGCATGTGGAGTCGTGTGGGCCAGGATTCGAACCACCAACCCTGCGATTAGTGGCCAACCCACTCTACCAACTGAGCCACAGCTGCATTAAAAGTTAAATGTGTCGTGTGCATGACACCAAATACACTCGTTCTCAGTCGTGATAGCAGTATACATTTTGTAATTATGAAATAATGGAGTTAGTGGAGTTCACACACTATTACATAGGATATGTTGCAGAAGTAGACATGTAGTCAATCAAATTTAAATCAAGAAGTTTTATGGAAGTGGCTTGTGGACTTCTTCCCCTTAAAAAAATAAAAATAAATACAAATATTGCCAGGACCGGAACTAACTGTTGTGTAATCATCAGAAAACATTTTAACTATGCAAGCAAAGTATCAAAAACACTTATCTTAAAACCAGTTCTCTTCAGGTTTTGCCAGATAGCTTTGAGAAACCTCAAGATTAAAATGTGAATATTCAGCATCTACTGTATACAATGCCAAATCAAAGGTCAAGCTAAATGATCTGTCAACACATTAACTACTGCACTCAAATGTCAAGGAACCTTTAAAAGGAATATTCCAGGTCCATTACAAGTTAAGCTCAAATCAACAGCATTTGTGATATGTTTATTAACACAAAGAATATTTTTTATTTCTTTATAAAAAAGCAAAAATCAAGGTTACAGTGAGGATCTTACAATCAAAGTGAATGGAGCCCATTTTTGGAGCATTTAAAAAGCAGAAATGTGAATTTTAGAATTCTATAAAAGCACTTACATTAATTTGTCTGTTCAAACTAGTGTATTATTTGAGCTTTAAAGTTGTTTAAATTGTAATTTAAAATTTTTACAGCCGTTTCAAGGTTTGAGGCTTTAAACTGTAACAGTGTATCGCAATGGCAACCAAGTTGTAAAATTGGAAGTAACATTACCCAGAAAAGAGAAGTTAACTTAATTTAAATCATGTTAACATAGCGTCATGTGGTTATATTTTGAAACAGTGAATAATTCAATTAAGGATTAAACTTTTTTTGTGTGCGTGTGGTTATCAACTTTATACCACAAATGCTGTTGACTGAGTTTGATCTGAACATTCCTTAAACAGATGACGTATGTGCAATAAAAAAAAAATAAAAGGAGTCAAATATGTGCAGATGTGAGGTTTCGAGACAGTGGGAGCTTTGGTTTCTCTTCTTTCTCACAAGCACTTTTTTTGTTTTGGCAGATTGTGGGAAAGCAAATGTTTCTCTAGAGCAAAGTAAGCCATCTACTAGTACATCTGATGTCAGTGGTCTGGGAGTGTGTGTATTTTTCCATTCAGAAACGTCTACATGTCAGTCCCTGTGATTTAGAGATGAAATAAATCGTATTGCTTTACCAGCCCTGCATGAAGAAATAAAGATAATGGAAGACTTTAGAAGCAAGTTACTGCTCTAAGAAACACAGATTAGTTAATTTTTTAATCTGGATTTATTTGATCAAGGTAAGGTCATAAACGGTTTAAACAAAACAGATCAGCACACATAGATTTTTGCCCATTACCCTGATTTCAAATTGCAAGTAAACACCTTTACAAGCATGCTTATCAGCTTATCCAATGTGCACAACTGTTGTGCAAATTACGGTTTACATTTTGACGACAAAAGCAATATGCGGAATGAAAAGAAAATGTAACTGCTGTTATGCAAGGCATGTACTCTGTGTCCTCCACTAACACGACCTTGACTCAAGTCCTACTGGCATCAGTACAGCAGCTGTTTAAGCATGGCCTCATTCATCCCTGCTCGTTCAAACACCTGCTCCTCTAGACTGAATCCCAAAGTATACTTCGGTCAAAACACATTACACTAATCTTGGAATTGGACTAATTAAGCTTTTGTGGGATCAGCTAGACCAAGTTTCGTGAGAAATGCCCGACAAGACAGCACATCTATGGCAAGTGCTATAGGAAGCGTGGGGTGAAATGTCACCTGAGTATCTAAACAAAACAGACAGCTAGTTGCCAAATATTGGCAAAGCTGTCATTGCTGCACATGGAGAACTTTTTGAAGTAGTTTAAGAAGTTCTGAATATTTTTTTCATATTGTAATAGTACTTTTTCACTAATAAGACATTCAAAAATGGAAGATGCCACAGTCTGATGGAAGATGCCACTTGTCAATATCTCAGCAGAATGAGGTCGATTTCAGGGTACTGTAACATTTGGCAGTAAAATGTAAATTAAGTAAATGATCTTCAAGTTATTTGTCACCAATGTTACATTGTCATGGCAACCAGTTTTGAAATTGGATATTTACACAGAAAAGGTCTGGAAGTGATTTCATCACACTAAACTTATATTAACACCCATATCGTTTAAGTCTTGTGGCTATTCTTGTGAAACCGAGAGTAATTTATCAATCACGGATAGTACCCTTCACTTTCATTGAAAGTGCCTCACTCTAACAAAGATTTTTGCCATTTTAAAGAAAAGGATGCAAAAGCCTCAGTTAATTTGTGTGGTAATCACCATTATGCCACAAATTCAGTTGTTTGAGCTTAAATAGCATTGAAACCGAAAAAGAAAAAAACAACAACATCAAAACACCACCTGCCTCCAAGTGCTCTCATAAATAGCCTGCCTGTCTAACACATGCCACATACAACAATATACAACAAGGTGCAGTGATGATTTCAAGAAAAGGCATAAAGGATGAGCAGTATGGCTTGTTTACAAAGCTAAGCTTAGGCAGAAAAGGTACCACACATACCAAACTAAGAAAGAGACAGACAACTAGGGATGCACCGCTCCGATACCTGGATCGGTATTGGCTCCGATACTGAAGCTTCTTGATGGATCAGGTAATGGCCGAGGAGTCCGATACGGTGTGTCATAATCATGTTCGTTACTGTCAAGCTCCAAAAATGACATAAAAGAACCATTAAAGTACTTCATATGACGCATTTTTTTCAAAGCCACTTTGTGGCTAAACGTGCAATAGCTCTGTGAATCACAAAAGGCTGTGTTTATTAAGTAAATATATAAAATGCACGCGCAGCTCCAGCACGCTAGTGAATGGCACTGCTCGGCTTACAAACTCACGGCTATTTTTAGCCTTCAAGTGGTGTGCAATATTTGAGCACTACTCACAAACAACATTTAAGATATAGATGCTCAGCAGGTCGGTTCACTTATAATATGCATTTAGAATGGAATTTTTTTTTATTTATTTTTTACCAGAATTTGAGTAAGAAGTGAATTAATTACTGTGAACTTGCCTACAAACAGACACATTTACAGGACTTCCTGGAGAGTTCAGAATGTCAAAATAAAAGTGTGAGGGTTTAAAAGTTAAAGGTGCAAGATTGAGATATATACACTATATATTACTATTATCATATATTATCATTAGTTTACAAATTTGAATGTGTTCCAAAAAAGAACTGTGTGAATGAAACATGAGCTGATTAAAGTCCCGATTCAAGTTGAAAAATTATTTTCTGTTTCTTTTCTAATAATGACTTAATGGAATTACCGTTAATTTTGCTGCTACATTATCCAGTATACTAGTAAACAATACAGTTTTTCTTAATAAGCTATACATTTATATTGAAATAATGTGTAGTTAGAGGTTTGTGTTTCTTTACATATTAGAGAGTACTCTCAAATAGTTCCACACAATAATGTAAAGATATTCTAAACTCCTTATGCAAAAAAATAACACTGGTATCAGATCGTATCGGCCGATACTGAGATTTTCGGAAGAGAAAAAGTGGTATCGGTTCATGCCTACAGATGACTACAACAGACATTAACGAAAAGAGAGAGCAATGTTTCCAAGAACTTGGTCACAGTACACAAGTAATTGAAAAGGCATACTGCATTAGCCAGAGTAAACAGGACTGGAATACAAAACTTAGTCAGTGTTGAGACTTACCCAAACACACACGAGGCCTTGTGATACTGCTGTCATTAACCTCCCTGGGATATGATATTTAAATAAAGAACTCTGTCTATAATCAGACCATATGACATTTCACTTTAAGTAGGACAGATTGTATGAACAGGGAAAAAACAGGGACAAGAGTACGTGTGTGAGTGAAAAATAGAGAAAAAGAAAGTGAGAGAGAAACCACTGGAGACAATGAAAGAGATGGGTGGAGCGCTAAAAAAGCAACTGAACGGACACGTCACAAAACTCAACATCCTCATACATTGAAAAACAAGACTGGTTTTAATCTTTGGTCAAATTTGATCTAAAATAATTTACTTGAATATTTAAGATTATAGGAGTAATACATCCTCAATCTTCCGTAATGTATAGATTTATAGATGCTTTAAATGTAACCCACTTGCACACGTGTACTGTTATTATCTTCCTTTTTCCTGCACTGCTTTCCAGTACTTAGAAACAAATTTTTCTCACTATGGTTTCTGTGATGTGGCACAGTTTCAGGCCATTCCTAAGAAGAGAAAGTAAGCTCTTATGTCTGAATAGAATTTGTGCCTCTTTAGACACAGAAACCTTGGGACTCAAACTAGAGAACTGTGGCAGACAACCATAAGCTCTGAAAAACAAGATTTTGTTTGACTTTCAACGTTCCCAAAGAGATATGTTAGATGTATTACGGTGTTTGTGTTTAACACTCCTATTCTATTCCTGCTTAACACTATTAAAACCAGAGTTCAGCATTTCACCAGCCTTCTGACATGTCAGCCAAGAGACATTCTCCCTGAAAAGCCAGGAGAACCAGGTCAAAGTCCTCATTGCTTTTTGTACATTGAAGGAATTTTCCAGGTTCAATACAAGTTAAGCTCAATCGACAGCATTTGTGGCATAATGATGATTACCACAAAAAAATATATTGATCAATAAATAAATAATAATACATTAGAGGTTACAGTGAGGCACTTACAATGGAATTGAATGGGGACAATTTTTTTGAGGGTTTAAAAAGGCAGAAATGATAAGACTATAACTTTATTAAAGCATAAATTCTCTTAAAATACAAGTATTATTTGAGCATAGAGGTGTTAAAATCCACATTTTTGTGGTCGTTTAGGGGCTATGGCAGTCTGTCCTCATGGTGACGAGGTTGTAAAAGTGGTTGTAACTACACAGAAAAGCTTAGCAAGCGATTTTGTCATAGTAAAATAAAGTTAACAAGTTTGTTTACAACTTGAGGGTCTACTTTTGAAATATTTAGTTTTTCTTTTATGTTGACAGATTGGCCCCCCATTTAGTTCTACTCTGTGCATCACTATTAACCCAGATTCTAGCTTTTATTTTAATTTTATTTTTAAGAAATGGAGGGGCAAGTCACAAATACTGTCGATTGAGCTTAACTTGTAGAGAACCTAGAATATTCCTTTTAAGTACCGTCAGTTTTCCTCACTATTATACATATATATATATATATATATATATATAGCTAGGGAGGTCAGTACAGTTATCTGAGAGGGTCATGGAAGGGTGTTACTCCGATGTATCCTCCTGGTTTCAGGGAAGGAACTGACAGGGATTCTCCAAAAAGACACAGCTATGAGGTCAATAGACCTCAAGAGTTAATCGTCCCCTGGAGTATTTGCCAGAGATTTTTAATGGGGCATGTTAAATCGGGCTCAATTGCGTAACCAACCACAGAAAGCAACATGTGGGCCACACAGCCAGTAACAAGGTAACACCCACATTTTTTACACCAGACCCGTCATAACAGCGATCAAACAACGATTGTGAAAAATGATAACAAGCTCACGTGTGTGGCGCGAAAAGAACGTGCGCTTGACTGACATCTTTGACCGTTGCTCGGCGTCCAATTAAAGAACTTCCAACTTTTCTAAACGCCTTTTTTTAACAACGCGTTAGGTCTGACCGGCACCATTCGATATATTTCGGTTATCCAGATCGCGCGACAGCGGACATAAACACAAGGCTGCCTTCACTCTTATACGTGGCAACATCTGCCATTACCACCTGGTGTTGTATCATAACGCCTCTTTACCTTCAGAAACGTGGAAATCCGTGTAGCTGCTGATCCAATGGGAGACCCGTACTTTATGCTCCATATGTCGCGCCGATTAGGCAAGCTATTAAAGAGAGATTATACCGCAAAGGATCACTCGACCCGAGCGGATAATAAATTATTCTAGTCCACAGTGGGCGGTTATAAAGACCTATAGAGGAAGTCATGTAAAACGTGTTCTTAGAAAGGCCCTGGAGAAGTATATATATATATATATATATATAGATCGACAGACTCCGTTGAGTCCAACTCACCGTGTTTTTTCACCCCTAAATGAGACTAGTAGCTCGGCTAATCCAGAGCCGTGGCGTAGAAAAGTAAATCCACAACCAGGCCAGAACAACAAGGCTCCCTTCCCGGTTTCCTGCCGTCGCGTTACATATTCCCGTCAAGAGCGAGTAAGTGTGTGTTGTTATGCGATGTTCCTAGCCATGTACGCCAAGCTGAAGACGTGCACGTCAGAGTGAGTTTGCGTGAGTGGGTGGATTTTTAAAACTGTCTGTCCTACGTGAAAAGAAGGTGGAGGGAGGGGAGGGGGTCCCGTCTTTTTTTAAATTTTTTTTTAAATTTTTTTTTTTTTTATTTAGGGGGGTCCCGTCTTGTCCCACAACTCTCTACGGCCAGTGACGCAATTCCCAACGCCCCACCTCCTATCTGAGGTCCAACCAGAATGTATCACTGGATTTACATTCAAAACAATCACTGCAGAAAATGTTCATCATTATGTGAGTGGAAGCGTGGTGTGGAAGCATTAGTCACATTGATTTTTTTTTGGTAAAATAGGTTGCATAGGGTTACGTATGTAAAGGATATGAAAGCTATGTGATTAAAAAAACCCTCTAGACCTTAGGTGCCTTGACACCATTTACAATAAAACGATTTCTTCTACAATAATTTAATTACATAATTAAACATACTATTTTGGAATAACATCTATGGCAGGGGTGGGCATCTATTTTGGTAAAGGGGCCACATCGGGCTTTAAGTAGTGCATATGGGGCCACATTGTATTCCTTTTGAGATAATTATAACTTTTAAGCCCAGAAATAGTTGTGTACTCAATTTTCTGAAGTGTATCTAATGGGACTATTCTGCAATTGCCTAAAGTATTGTATTGCTCTACAAAGATAAATACTTTTCTATCAGGCATTAAAAAACTGAATAAAGGCTGAGCTTATACATTTATTTTACCATCTCTACTTCCCTGTTCATTTATTATTAATTTTAACAATCTCTACATCAGGGGTCTGTTTTAATAAATAAAAAAAAAATAATTTATAGAACTTTTAAAGTTTGTCGCAAAGCGGGTGAGTTTACTTGTTTTTTCTAAAACATTACCCGTTTACATGCTGTGGGTATGATGTGGGTCTCCTCGATGGTTTGACTTTCAGCAACTGAATAACACCGGCTGCATGACTATGATAAATAATTACTACGAGAGTTAGACTAAAATACAAGTGCGAAGGGACTTCAACATTTCTCAATTGCACAAATAAAAAATACATAGGCTATACATATTCGTCTCTGGCTTGCTTTTGCTCGCATGTCATTGA